>NW_024059652.1:77500-210000 GCF_016432855.1 Salvelinus namaycush | reverse complement strand
TGTTATGAAAGAGTACAGGAGAGAGATAAAGAGTCAGAAAGGGAAGGAAGGAAAGGGAGGGAGGAAATACATGTGATTGACAGAGAGGGGGAAAGGAAAGGGGTAGGCAGAAAAAGAGAGGAGGGGAGGGTGTGTGAGACAGAGAGAGAGAGAGCGAGAGAGGGAGAGAGAGAGTTAGAGGGAGAGAGAGAGCGTTAAATATTGGGGAAAGAGTGAGAGTGTGATTAAGAGAGAATGCGAGGCAGCCACAGCCCTTGGCGTGCCTTGCGAATGTGTTTCCACAGCCCACAAATGCAGCTGTGCACATCTCCAGTGAAAAAGAACGAATGGAGAAGAAAGAACAATTCCAATGACCAACATCTATTCTTCCTGGATGGACTTTGTGTTGCACCAGTGGCTCGGAAAATCATTTTTTTTTTACAAATTTGTTTCCCTACTCAAACACCCTGCGGTCACTGAAACTTTCCTGAAGTTCTGCTGTCTGCATTTCAATGAGCAGATCCTTTCATTAAAGTTAGCGTGCCGCGGCAGCATTCCTGAAACGCAGAGGAGAGGAACAGCAGACAGAGAAGCAGGGATCTTATTGTACTGACCCACCAACCTCCCTCCCTCTCCCTCCAAAGGAGGCTGCTTTCCTGGCCACAGTCCGGACGAGGGACAGGGCGGCTGAGTGGAGAGCCGGAGAGGGGGAGAGGCCTGGTAGGGCAACAGACCTGCAAGTTCAGCCGTTATTTAACTTCAGCACACACACACACTCCGCTCCGTTACAGAGGGAAGAAGGAACTGAAAGTGGGTCACTGTGTCCCCGAGAGATAGAGATAGAGAGAGAGAGACAAAGAGTGTGTGTGTGCGTGAGAGTTGGTGAGTGAGAGAGCGAGAAAGAGAGAGAACGAGAGTGAAATGAGAAAAGTGAAAGGGGGGGGGGGGGCAGCAGAGACGGTCCAGCTTTTTACTCCACTGCTTAGGAATTCATTGGATGGAAGTGTGCTGCAGCCAGAAATCAAGACGAAGGAGGAGGAGGGAAAGGGAGGACAGGGGATCGGAGATCGGGGTTATGTGAGGGGAAACTGTTTCAGGAGTCAGAGAGAGAGAGAGGGAGAGAGAGAGCAGAGAGAGCGAGCGAGAGAGATAGAGAGAGAGAGAGAGGGAGACTGAGAGCAGAGAGAGCGAGAGAGAGCAGAGAGAGAGAGAAAGAGAGATAGAGAGAGAGAGAGAGAGAGAGAGAGAGAGAGAGAGAGAGAGAGAGAGAAAGAAAGAAAGAAAGAAAGAAAGAAAGAAAGAAAGAAAGAAAGAAAGAGAAAGAGAGAGAGAGCAACACATTCTTTGCATGACGTGTCTGTCGTTCACAGGCTTTCATGTCACCAAAGGCAGGTGTCATGTGTGACACGCGCCTCAACTGCTTTTCTGTGGTGCTGCAGAGAGGTCCTCTCTTTCAGAGAGAAGAAGGGAGTTTGTGTTCCAGATTTCAAGTTGAGATTCCACTCTGTAAACACAATGTTTACACAGTGATGACACTCAGGTTGACACTCAAGTTGACACAATGTCGACACTCAGGTTGACACAATGTTGACACTCAGGTTGACACAATGTCAACACTCAGGTTGACACAATGTTGACACAATGTTGACACAATGTCGACGCTCAGGTTGACACAATGTTGACACAATGTTGACACAATGTTGACACAATGTCGACACAATGTCGACACTCAACACGATGTTGACACAATGTTGACACTCAGGTTGACTCAATGTTGACAATCAGGTTGACACAATGTTGACACAATGTTGACACAATGTTGACACTCATGTTGACACAATGTTGACACTCAGGTTGACACAATGTTGACAATCAGGTTGACACAATGTTGACACAATGTTGACACAATGTTGACACAATGTTGACAATCAGGTTGACACAATGTTGACACAGTGTTGACACTCAGGTTGACACAATGTTGACAATCAGGTTGACACAATGTTGACACAATGTTGACACAATGTTGACACAATGTTGACACTCAGGTTGACACAATGTTGACAATCAGGTTGACACAATGTCGACACTCAGGTTGACACAATGTTGACAATCAGGTTGACACAATGTTGACACTCAGGTTGACACAATGTCGACACTCAGGTTGACACAATATTGACACAATATTGACACAATGTTGACACAATGCTGACACAATGTTGACACAATGTTGACACTCAGGTTGACACAATGTTGACACTCAAGTTGACACAATGTTGACACTCAGGTTGACACAATGTTGACACTCAGGTTGACACAATGTTGACACAATGTTGACACAGTGTTGGCACAATGTTGACACAGTGTTGACACAATGTTGACACAGTGTTGACACAATGTTGACACAGTGTTGACACAATGTTGACACTCAGGTTGACACAATGTTGACTCTCAGGTTGACACAATGTTGACACTCAGGTTGACACAATGTTGACACTCAGGTTGACACAATGTTGACACAATGTTGACACAATGTTGACACAATGTTGACAATCAGGTTGACACAGTGTTGACACAATGTTGACACAATGTTGACAATCAGGTTGACACAGTGTTGACACAATGTTGACACTCAGGTTGACACAATGTTGACACTCAGGTTGACACAATGTTGACACAATGTTGACACAGTGTTGACACTCAGGTTGACACAATGTTGACACAATGTTGACACTCAGGTTGACACAATGTTGACACTCAGGTTGACACAATGTTGACAATCAGGTTGACACAATGTTGACACAATGTTGACACTCAGGTTGACACAATGTTGACACTCGGGTTGACACAATGTTGACACAATGTTGACACAATGTTGACACTCAGGTTGACACAATGTTGACACAATGTTGACACAATGTTGACACAATGTTGACAATCAGGTTGACACAGTGTTGACACAATGTTGACACAATGTTGACACAATGTTGACAATCAGGTTGACACAGTGTTGACAATCAGGTTGACACAATGTTGACAATCAGGTTGACACAGTGTTGACACAATGTTGACACAATGTTGACACAATGTTGACAATCAGGTTGACACAGTGTTGACACAATGTTGACACTCAGGTTGACACAATGTTGACACTCAGGTTGACACAATGTTGACACAATGTTGACACTCAGGTTGACACAATGTTGACACAATGTTGACACTCAGGTTGACACAATGTTGACAATCAGGTTGACACAGTGTTGACACTCAGGTTGACACAATGTTGACACTCAGGTTGACACAATGTTGACACAATGTTGACACTCAGGTTGACACAATGTTGACACAATGTTGACAATCAGGTTGACACAATGTTGACAATCAGGTTGACACAATGTTGACACTCAGGTTGACACAATGTTGACACTCAGGTTGACACAATGTTGACACTCAGGTTGACACAATGTTGACACTCGGGTTGACACAATGTTGACACAATGTTGACACAATGTTGACACTCAGGTTGACACACACAGTTGAAGTCAATCAACGTTTGAGCTATAGAATCTAGAGTTGTCTGGATTGGCTGTCACAAAGCCTCTGGCTGTGTATCACGGACTGTCAGTCTCAAACTGACAACCAAAACACTTGCATGTGTAACGCAGGGCTTATTCATCAGGTCTCCTCCTCTCCTGTAAATCAGCCTCTCATAGAAATTCAGAAATACAGAGAAAATCTGTTTGTTTCTGTGACTACAGTAACATGTTGTGCTGAAGTTAGGAGTGCCGCCTGTCCTGACGGATGTTCTCTCTGAGGAGTTGGTTTCCTGTTTGTGATACAGGCCTTAGTGGGCTTTACCCAGGTTCCTATGGGGCTCTCCTGCTTTGTGGAGGCAGAGACAAAGGCCTTGTGTCAGCACAGAGAGAGAGAGAGAGAGAGGGAAGACTTGAGGAGAGAGGGTTGGAATTACAGAGGGCCTCCCTCGCTCTCTCTCCTTCTCTTTCTCTCTTGCTCTCTCTCTCTCTCTCTCTCTCTCTGTATCTCTCTGTCTTGCTCACTCTCTCACTATCCATCTCTCTCTCTGCATCTCTCTGTCTTGCTCTCTATCTCTCTTTCCCTCTCTTTCTCTCTGTCTCGTATTTATCCCTCTCCCCCATCTCTCTCTTTCTCTCTGGCGCTGGTTAGACCTTCTCCCCCCTACTCAATTCCATAATGAATCGACTTGCATAACTTGCAGAATTCATTTGGGACGGGATAATAGGAGAATGTTACAGTAATGGTGGGTGGAAGGTCCACTACTCACTGTCAGGGCTGGTCATTCTTATGCATCTGTTCATACACAGTGTATCCACATAATACGTTGGTGAGTTGTGTGTGCGTGTTCACAGTGTGTGTTTTTGTTGTGAAAAATAGTGTGTTTGTGTGAATCTACATGCTCGAGCGTATGAATGAGTAATGTGTGTGAGGGAGTGTGTGTGTGTGTGTGTGTGCACGTGTGTGTGTGTGTGTTCATCTGGCGTGAGCGTATCAGAAGGGTCGGAGGTTAAACCCGGAGGAGTGTGCTGGCTCTGGAATGCAATAAGACCCACATGAGGAACTGATTAACACACACACACACACACACACACACACACACACACACACACACACACACACACACACACACACACACACACACACACACACACACACACACACACACACACACACATAGTGAACCCACTTAAACATCAGGACGCATCTCGAGAGTGTCTCCCAGGGCTGGGAGGGTGGCGTGGGGGTGGGAGCTGCTGAAAAGGCCCGATCCTCCATTAATCATGTTAAGGCCATTTATCGAGACGAGTCTGACATCACAATCCAACCACACAATCACTGTATAACAATATGAAATGACATGCTGCCAGAATACAGAACAAGAGTCGGGCCCTTTTGGAATGCATTCCACATGTCATCCTATTCCTACATAGTGCACTATATAGGGGAAGGGGTGGCGTTTGGGACGTAGCCTTGGTTCCTAATGAATATACATACCTAACCAGTCTGTGCCGTATGACAGCTGGTTTTGCTACTGTTTAGTACAGGACATGAAGCTCCAGATGTTTGACTTTAATACGTTTTACTCCACAACAACATAATTAGTGTGTGTGTGTGTGTGTGTGTGTGTGTGTGTGTGTGTGTGTGTGTGTGTGTGTGTGTGTGTGTGTGTGTGTGTGTGTGTGTGTGTGTGTGTGTGTGTGTGTGTGAAGGTAGAGTATACTCCCCTCCTTATCGAGTTAACTGAGGATGACTTGCCAGGACTTGTCACGAGACCTGGCCTAAGGTGCCAGACTCATGTTTTTCTGCCGGTGTGTATGTGTGTGTGTGTCAGAGGGGGAGAGGTTAGTGTAGAGGTAGTAGTCATGTGCCTTCTCTCCCATGTGTGTCAATACATGTCTGTTTGTGTGTGTTAGTGCATGTGTGCGTGTATGCGTGTGTGTGTGTGTGTGTGTAGTGTGTATATATTGCATTAGGGAAGACGGGAGATGGGTAAGGTTAGTTGCATTTCCTTCCCCTTTGCATTGTAACAAATACACATCCTTTGTCTATGTTTGTCATCATGAGGCGTTTCTAACTGATATTCTCCAAGTATCGATGGATATACAGTACATAAATAAATGAATGATCAAACATCTCAGATTGGATCTTTAAACTAGAGAAAAGAGCTTCAAACTGCCACTAATACTGACTCAGCGAGGTAGAGAGATCCCACTAATGCTAACTCAGCGAGGTAGAGAGATCCCACTAATGCTAACTCAGCGAGGTAGAGAGATCCCACTAATACTAACTCAGCGAGGTAGAGAGATCCCACTAATACTAACTCAGCGAGGTAGAGAGATCCCACTAATACTAACTCAGCGAGGTAGAGAGATCCCACTAATACTAACTCAGCGAGGTAGAGAGATCCCACTAATGCTAACTCAGCGAGGTAGAGAGATCCCACTAATACTGACTCAGCGAGGTAGAGAGATCCCACTAATACTAACTCAGCGAGGTAGAGAGATCCCACTAATGCTAACTCAGCGAGGTAGAGAGATCCCACTAATACTAACTCAGCGAGGTAGAGAGATCCCACTAATACTAACTCAGCGAGGTAGAGAGATCCCACTAATACTAACTCAGCGAGGTAGAGAGATCCCACTAATACTAACTCAGCGAGGTAGAGAGATCCACTAATACTAACTCAGCAAGGTAGAGAGATCCCACTAATACTAACTCAGCGAGGTAGAGAGATCCCACTAATACTAACTCAGCGAGGTAGAGAGATCCCACTAATACTAACTCAGCAAGGTAGAGAGATCCCACTAATACTAACTCAGCGAGGTAGCGGGATCCCACTAATACTAACTCAGCAAGGTAGAGAGATCCCACTAATACTAACTCAGCGAGGTAGAGAGATCCCACTAATACTAACTCAGCGAGGTAGAGAGATCCCACTAATACTAACTCAGCGAGGTAGAGAGATCCCACTAATACTAACTCAGCGAGGTAGAGAGATCCCACTAATACTAACTCAACGAGGTAGAGAGATCCCACTAATACTAACTCAGCGAGGTAGAGAGATCCCACTAATACTAACTCAGCGAGGTAGAGAGATCCCACTAATACTAACTCAGCGAGGTAGAGAGATCCACTAATACTAACTCAGCGAGGTAGAGAGATCCCACTAATACTAACTCAGCAAGGTAGAGAGATCACACTAATACTAACTCAGCGAGGTAGAGAGATCCCACTAATACTAACTCAGCGAGGTAGAGAGATCCCACTAATACTAACTCAGCCAGGTAGAGAGATCCCACTAATACTAACTCAGCGAGGTAGAGAGATCACACTAATACTAACTCAGCGAGGTAGAGAGATACCACTAATACTAACTCAACGAGGTAGAGAGATCCACTAATACTAACTCAGCGAGGTAGAGAGATCCCACTAATACTAACTCAGCGAGGTAGAGAGATCCCACTAATACTAACTCAGCGAGGTAGAGAGATCCCACTAATACTAACTCAGCGAGGTAGAGAGATCCCACTAATGCTAACTCAGCGAGGTAGAGAGATCCCACTAATACTAACTCAGCGAGGTAGAGAGATCCCACTAATACTAACTCAGCGAGGTAGAGAGATCCCACTAATACTAACTCAGCGAGGTAGAGAGATCCCACTAATACTAACTCAACGAGGTAGAGAGATCCCACTAATACTAACTCAGCGAGGTAGAGAGATCCCACTAATACTAACTCAGCGAGGTAGAGAGATCAGAAGTCCCACTAACTAACTCAGCACATAGTCTTCATAAGGAAGACGTGGTCACACACTTTTCTCCCCATAGAGAATGACTCACTCATAATAAACACTGCAGTTTCTGCTCTCCTGTCTGGAGACACACACACACTAACACACACACACTTCTCTGGAGACAGACTGTGATCAGCAGGCTCCACTCCTGGCTACATCACATGACCAGGTAACATAATCTAGAGAGATGAGTCATCCAGTTGTAAATCTTTCTTTATATGACTCCATTTCTTTCCTATATCGACCAATCATTTTAGTGGCTCATTAAAAGGAAGACAAAACACTGAACATAACAGGGATTATTTGACAATCAACTCACTTACTCAATTTCTGACTCACGGCACAATTCAAACTTCTTTTCAACTTTGTGTGTGTTGTTCGGCTTTTATACCGATTGTATTAAAAAGATGGCAACTGTATTAAAAAGATGGCAACTGTATTAAAAGGATGGCAACTGTATTAAAAGGATGGCAACTGTATTAAAAGGATGGCAACTGTATTAAAAGGATGGCAACTGTATTAAAAGGATGGCAACTGTATTAAAAGGATGGCAACTGTATTAAAAGGATGTCAACTGTATTAAAAGGATGGCAACTGTATTAAAAGGATGGCAACTGTATTAAAAGGATGGCAACTGTATTAAAAGGATGGCAACTGTATTAAAAGGATGGCAACTGTATTAAAAGGATGGCAACTGTATTAAAAAGATTGCAACTGTATTAAAAGGATGGCAACTGTATTAAAAAGATTGCAACTGTATTAAAAGGATGGCAACTGTATTAAAAGTATGGCAACTGTATTAAAAAGATTGCAACTGTATTAAAAAGATTGCAACTGTATTAAAAGGATGGCAATGACAAGAACATCCATATTATCGGCTGTTTCCCCAATCAGGAAGTACATTTGAACTTGGAACAACTTGTTCCTCTGCATTCCTTAGTTTATATACCCTGAGTGTATAAAACATTTACAACAACTGTTATTTCCATGAACATGGACTGACCAGGTGAATCCAGTTGAAAGCTATGATCCTTTATTGATGTCACTTGTTAAATCCACTTAGATGAAGGGGTGGAAACAGGTTAAAGAAGGATTTTTAAGCCATGAGAGAATTGAAAGGAAAATACCTAGTCAACTGAAATCTGTCTTCCGCATTTAACTCAATCCCTCTGAATCAGAGAGGTGCGGGGGGCTGCCTTAATCAACATCCACGTCTTCGGCGCCCGGGGAACAGCGTGTTAACTGCCTTGCTCATTGGCAGAACAACAGATGTTTACCTTGTCAGCGCGGGGATTTGATCCAGCAACCTTCCGGTTACTGGCCCAACGCTCTAACCATGAGGCCAATCGAGACATGGATTGTGTGTGTGTGTGTGTGTGTGTGTGTGTGTGTGTGTGTGTGTGTGTGTGTGTGTGTGTGTGTGTGTGTGTGTGTGTGTGTGTGTGTGTGTGTGTGTGTGTGTGTGTGTGTGTGTGTGTGTGTGTATGCCACATAAGGTGTTCCTCATGTTTTGTTGACTCAGGGTATGTACATACACTACACACTGTCTCCATGTTTTTACATTCAGGTTAATGATGATGTGTAGAGGTGCTAGCCAGTCTTCAGCCAGCGTCGTCGTGGTGACCAAACATGTTCAGTGACTCAGATCTGTCTTGCCCAATGACAACAGCAGGATGTCTCTGTCTGTCTCTGCCAGTATCTGTCTATCTAGTAGGTAGGGCTCTGCTAGTCTAGGGGATTCCTCCTTTGGCTCGCCCTGCCTTGTTTCCTTCTGAGTGGCGTGACTGGGAGGTAGAGGTGACTGTACAGTAGAGCAGGTTAGGTGACTGTACAGTAGAGTAGACAGACAGGGCTGACAGCCAGGGGATGGATGGTATGGCTTCTGGTGGGTAGGGCAGTACTGGTGCCATTCTTACCATTCCAAGTAAAGACACCACAATGGACAAGTCTTTCTGAAGTTTTTGTCCGTAGCGTGACAAAAATTCTTTAGGGTTAGGCAGCACAGTCATATGGCTGTATGTGATTGTGTAGTATTGTTGAGTAACTGAATACAACAAACTGGTTCATTGAGTAGCCTGACTGGGAGGCTGGTAATGGAACGTTCAGACTTGGAGAAGGACAGTTGGAGGAAAGGGTGGAGGAAGAGGAGCGTCCTCTCTGCCGTCACCTGCTGTAGTGGCCCCATGATGATGGACAACCCTGGGGGCAGAGCACCAGATAAGCCCCCAGGGCCTCCACATGGCTTTCCGGGCTATAGGGGGCCGAGGGGGGTCAGGGGGCCCAGCGTGGGAGTGCCTCTCTGCGGGCTCCATCCATCAGCTCTGCCCTTCAAGGGGCCAGGCCTGGGGCTGCCATGTACTATCAGTATTTATGATGTGACATTTTTCTAAACGTCAGAGCGATGGTGATAACGTGTAGGATGTGAGGCTGTGTTGAGTGCAGATACAAATTTGCCATTTGTGTTGGACTACAATGTCATTTGCAACACCCTGCGTCTGTTGCACAGCACGCTACAGTGTTGCCCTTCTGTCACTAGAAAATGTCTCGAGGCAAAAAGAAAGTCCATAATTCAGAGCGTTGCGCCTTGTGTGTGTGTGTGAGTGTGTGAGTGTGTGTGAGTGTGTGTGTATGTGTGTGTGTGAGTGTTTGTGTGTTTGTGTTTCCTTTTCTTCTCTTTTCCACTGTGACATCATCAGTCAGGCTCGTGACTTTTGACTGACAGCTTTTCAAAATAACATCATAGCAACGGCATGGCAACTGAAACATTCCGACGTCATCTGGAGGGCTATTTTTTATGACAATTTACAAACCTGTCTCTCCATGTCATCTCTCAAAGACAGACCTGTAGCCTCTCCATGTCATCTCTCAAAGACAGGCCTGTAGCCCGCCTCTCCATGTCATCTCTCAAAGACAGACCTGTAGCCTGCCTCTCCATGTCATCTCTCAAAGACAGACCTGTAGCCTGCCTCTCTATGTCATCTCTCAAAGACAGACCTGTAGCCCGCCTCTCCATGTCATCTCTCAAAGACAGACCTGTAGCCTGCCTCTCCATGTCATCTCTCAAAGACAGACCTGTAGCCTGCCGCTCTATGTCATCTCTCAAAGACAGACCTGTAGCCTGCCGCTCTATGTCATCTCTCAAAGACAGACCTGTAGCCCGCATCTCCATGTCATCTCTCAAAGACAGACCTGTAACCTGCCTCTCTATGTCATCTCTCAAAGACAGACCTGTAGCCCGCATCTCCATGTCATCTCTCAAAGACAGACCTGTAGCCTGCCTCTCCATGTCATCTCTCAAAGACAGACCTGTAGCCTGCCTCTCCATGTCATCTCTCAAAGACAGACCTGTAGCCTGCCGCTCTATGTCATCTCTCAAAGACAGACCTGTAGCCTGCCTCTCTATGTCATCTCTCAAAGACAGACCTGTAACCCGCCTCTCCATGTCATCTCTCAAAGACAGACCTGTAGCCCGCATCTCCATGTCATCTCTCAAAGACAGACCTGTAGCCTGTCTCTCCATGTCATCTCTCAAAGACAGACCTGTAACCTCTCCATGTCATCTCTCAAAGACAGGCCTGTAACCTGTTTCTCCATGTCATCTCTCAAAGACAGACCTGTAACCTCTCCATGTCATCTCTCAAAGACAGACCTGTAACCTGCCTCTCCATGTCATCTCTCAAAGACAGACCTGTAACCTCTCCATGTCATCTCTCAAAGACAGACCTGTAACCTCTCCATGTCATCTCTCAAATACAGACCTGTAACCTCTCCATGTCATCTCTCAAAGACAGACCTGTAACCTCTCCATGTCATCTCTCAAAGACAGACCTGTAACCTCTCCATGTCATCTCTCAAATACAGACCTGTAACCTCTCCATGTCATCTCTCAAAGACAGACCTGTAACCTCTCCATGTCATCTCTCAAAGACAGACCTGTAACCTGCCTCTCCATGTCATCTCTCAAAGACAGACCTGTAACCTCTCCATGTCATCTCTCAAAGACAGACCTGTAACCTCTCCATGTCATCTCTCAAATACAGACCTGTAACCTCTCCATGTCATCTCTCAAAGACAGACCTGTAACCTCTCCATGTCATCTCTCAAAGACAGACCTGTAACCTCTCCATGTCATCTCTCAAAGACAGACCTGTAGCCCGCATCTCCATGTCATCTCTCAAAGACAGACCTGTAGCCTGCCTCTCCATGTCATCTCTCAAAGACAGACCTGTAGCCTGCCTCTCCATGTCATCTCTCAAAGACAGACCTGTAGCCTGCCGCTCTATGTCATCTCTCAAAGACAGACCTGTAGCCTGCCTCTCTATGTCATCTCTCAAAGACAGACCTGTAACCCGCCTCTCCATGTCATCTCTCAAAGACAGACCTGTAGCCCGCATCTCCATGTCATCTCTCAAAGACAGACCTGTAGCCTGTCTCTCCATGTCATCTCTCAAAGACAGACCTGTAACCTCTCCATGTCATCTCTCAAAGACAGGCCTGTAACCTGTTTCTCCATGTCATCTCTCAAAGACAGACCTGTAACCTCTCCATGTCATCTCTCAAAGACAGACCTGTAACCTGCCTCTCCATGTCATCTCTCAAAGACAGACCTGTAACCTCTCCATGTCATCTCTCAAAGACAGACCTGTAGCCTCTCCATGTCATCTCTCAAAGACAGACCTGTAGCCCGCCTCTCCATGTCATCTCTCAAAGACAGACCTGTAGCCCGCCTCTCCATGTCATCTCTCAAAGACAGACCTGTAGCCTCTCTATGTCATCTCTCAAAGACAGACCTGTAACCTGCCTCTCCATGTCATCTCTCAAAGACAGACCTGTAGCCCGCCTCTCCATGTCATCTCTCAAAGACAGACCTGTAGCCCGCCTCTCCATGTCATCTCTCAAAGACAGACCTGTAGCCCGCCTCTCCATGTCATCTCTCAAAGACAGACCTGTAGCCCGCCTCTCCATGTCATCTCTCAAAGACAGGCCTGTAACCTGTTTCTCCATGTCATCTCTCAAAGACAGACCTGTAGCCTCTCCATGTCATCTCTCAAAGACAGACCTGTAGCCTGTCTCTCCATGTCATCTCTCAAAGACAGACCTGTAGCCCGCCTCTCCATGTCATCTCTCAAAGACAGACCTGTAGCCTGTCTCTCCATGTCATCTCTCAAAGACAGACCTGTAGCCTGTCTCTCCATGTCATCTCTCAAACACAGACCTGTAGCCTCTCCATGTCATCTCTCAAAGACAGACCTGTAGCCCGCCTCTCCATGTCATCTCTCAAACACAAAATGTTGTCATTCCTTACACTGCTGTCACTGGCTGGCATTGACTGACACACTCATTTTCTGGAGATGTGTGTGTGCATTCGTGTGCGAGTTTACTTCCCTGAGTGTGTGTGTGTGTGTGTGTGTGTGTGTGTGTGTGTGTGGGGGGGGGGGGGTTAGGGCACTGACCTCATGAGTTGTGCCCTTTTGTAATAGAGCCCCAGAGTGGAGGTGTCATAATACCCATAAAACCTAGCGGTCAAACAGGGAAATGGTTCCAATTGTTTTTCCACTATTCATTTTTCCCATAGGGGTTTTTATTAATACTTAAAATAAGGGTGTGTTTCGTGTAGGCTTACCATGGTGTGACGTTTTGATAACCATGTAAATCTCTCTCAGACAAGGTGACTTTTATCAATATTTCAGTTGTTGTGTACATTTGTTTTATTAGATGACTTTATTATTTCATTCCAAGTCATCATCTCATCACTATATCCTGTCTGACAAAATCACTATTTTAGTAGCTCTTCAAAAACAGTCAATGAATACTTTTATGACTGCTAAATACCAACTATCATTTATTTAATGTATTCTCAGGTGGAGATACCTCAAAAAGCAACCGCTCTCTTTTGCTCTATCCATCGCACATTCTTCTGTCTCTTTTAAATAGCAGGTGTAAAAGAAACACACACACCGGAAAAGTAGGCGCGCAATGGGTTATTGTCGTTGTAGTTAATTGCCATGTTTTCTGAGCTAAACTATGTGGAATATTGGCCTGTTGGAAACTACAACTTCCTACTACATCGCACAGTTTGGGCTTCATCGGATTTATCTCTAGAGAAACTGTGCACTGAGCTCACAGAAATAAACTGGACAAAATAGAAGTCAGTCAATTAGTTGTTTAAAAACTGAAAAATAACCTACATTTTGTTTAATTGCTCAGCACTAGTGGCTTTTCCCCCCTGGTTATTTCCCTACTCACATCTATTTTAGGATGTTACTGGATACTTCATGACAATAATGATTCATAAAGTTTTCCTTCCATTGAAATGGGTTATGACTATGAAATGATTATGAAATCTAACCCCCCCACTAGTAAAGCTCATCGGATAGAACCAGTTGTGTTGAGAGTCCTTCCCTTTGAGTGTGTGTGTGTGTGTGTGTGTGTGTGTGTGTGTGTGTGTGTGTGTGTGTGTGTGTGTGTGTGTGTGTGTGTGTGTGTGTGTGTGTGTGTGTGTGTGTGTGTGTGTGTGTGTGTGTGTGTGTGTCAGACCTGGGTTTAAATACTATTTCAAATATTTCAATTACTTTCACACACTTTCGAAGTAAGTATTCAGATATATTTTATTTGAAACGACATGTTGTTGAATATTTTTATGTTTTTGAGAATACTTATATTCACTGACAAATACACTCCCTTTAACCTAAGTATTTGAAAATAACCATGAAAATATTCAAATAAAAGTACTTGTTTTGGGCTGTGTATTTGAAAATACTGAAATACACAGAAAAGGTATTATAAATTCCAGATACTCAAATAGACATGTATTTGAACCCAGGTATGGTGTGTGTGTTTTACTTTGTTCTGTGTTAGTAGGTGATAGACAGGGTTGGCTGACTGGCTAAATAGCTGACTGGCTGGACTGCTGGCTGGCTGTTTCGGAGCCACACTCCCAATGTGGGGGCTGAGAGAGGGGATGACCCTGGCGTGTGAGTGAGAGAGAGGAACACTGTGAGAGGAATGCTGGGATGCTGTCATTACACCCTCCTGGTACAGTCCCATTCCCTCTGGCTGAGTCATAGAGAGAGAGACAGAGAGAGAGAGAGAGAGAGAGAGGGACGTGCCGGGACGACATGTAGTGGATACAGTGTGTGTGTATGTGTGTGGGTGTCACCAGTACACAGAGTGTGTGTGAGTGTGAGTTTAGTTCATGCTGACCAGGCCCTCTTCTCTGGGTGTGTACACCACTTTGTTCTGTGACTCAGATGTCATGACAGCGTTAATCTCCCCATAACAACTGATTTGGGATCAGTTTCTAAGTGCATTAGTGAGTAAACAGACTGAGTTAAAAAGGCAAACACACACACATACACTAAATACCAGCCAGACTACCGCTGCACGCGACTCATTGGCACAGTACGAAAGAGGGTCATTACGCAACATTTCAACAGGCTCCTAAACAACATCCTCTTGACTCTCTTGTGTCTCATTAACACCCATTGGTGGTTACATCCAACACTTCATAGTAGAGACACCATGTTCCTAACTTTAATCTGGCTCATCTCATACAACAAGTAGAATTTGCCTCTAAAAGATAAAGTTCAGGACTTACGAAAGCAGTGGTGTGCGAGTGCAGGGGTGTGTGAGGGCAGTGGTGTGCGAGGGCAGGGTGTGTGAGGGCAGGGTGTGTGAGAGGGCAATGGTGTGCGAGGGTTGGGGTGTGGTAACTGGTAACCTACGGCATAATAAATGTTGCTAATGTCAAGATTAGTGGCGGTGGTAAGTCCTGTTCTGCTCATCTACTCTTCCATGGCGACATGCGTAATGTCATAATGCCCTATCGTGCTAACCAGGGCCCTGCCCAATCACCAATACCCAGTGACTCACTAGAAGATTACACACTGCACACACACACTCTTGCATGTACACATACCCAGGTGCACACATATGCACTCGCGTGCCTGAGCACACGCACACAGCATCATTAGCTGAGACCATGAAAACCTTTAAAATTACCGCAAAATTTGATTTGCTGTAAAATTAAGTGAATATTGGCAGAAATAATTGGAGGAATGTGTGACAATAAAAGCGTTAAGTTCAATGATGGATATCCATTACATGAGATGAAAATGTTCACATTTATTCCTGTCAATATTTACTTAGGTAATTTTACCGCAAATCAAGCATGATTATTTGTAATTGTAAAGGTTTTCATCACTGCTGTAAAAGTAGGGCACCAAAATGACATTTCCAATAGTCTGCTCCCACCTTGTGGACAATCAGAATGTTGCAGCGTTTGTCCTGTGGATTTCCTCAAGAACTTATGTAAGGTACTTCTTTTTTATGAATGTGATGGTGGGATAACCTGTCCTACATAACACAGCTGCAGTTCACACACACACAGGGGTTTTGAACACTTTACACGTGTAGGGAGGGGTATGTAACATGAAAGTAATAAGCAACACATTGTTGTCTCAGTCAATGTACAGCGTGTATATTCACTGCTGTTTTCTTGTATCACTTGGCATGACATGTGTACGTCCCCCTCTAACGTTATCTATTACAACATGCATGTCTTTATCGGATGACCTTGGCCAAGCATCCCTACCCCATCCCTAACCCACCCCTACCCCTCATGGTGGCTGAAACAATTAGGCACCTATAAAAATAAAGAAAATACGTTGCTTGCAATTCTACACAATGCAAGACATTGAATTTCGTTTAAAACGGAGGTCTACTAAGCAGCCATCTCTTTCTCAGCCTCTGCGACTGTTGCCAGGAGCTGGAGATAGGCCGGCGACGTCCAATCATCTGCACAGCCCTCTCCTCTTTTCCTAGTTTGAGAAGGCTGGAATTACATGACATCATTTAAAGAGCGCCCCCGTACCACCAACGAGGAAAAAAAGAAAACTTGAATCCTCAACCCTCCATCTTCCTACGAGCTGGAAGAGAAAACACCTGAGCGCCGTTTGCCATTGGGACGCTTTCCCTTCCCTTGTCGATATCGCGCAGCCTGTACCATTTTTGGATTGGCGGCGGTGGTATCCCCGATAGTATCGGATTCGGGGAGGGGCGTTCTCTCCGCACGGGGAATGGCGGAGCAGGAGGCTGCTGTGCTGTGGATTCAGTGTGGGAGAGAGATGGGGCTTAGCACAATAAGATAGACCCCAGTGCTCTCTGTTTTCCACTCTCTCTCTCTCTGTTGTCGTTCTAAATCTCTGCTGCCCCTGGTCATGGATCCAGAGAAAACGTTGACGTTCTGCCTAGGACTCAAAGCAGAGGCGGTATGTTGATTTACAGATTTTGTATTATCAACATCTTCGCTTGATATGATTGCTGTGAGTTATGGTGATTTTGTCAACAACTGGGCAATATTATACTGCAGGGGTATTAGCCTACTGTGTATGCCGCCGTGATGTTTTCTAAGCAATGCTCCTAGATTGCACGGATTTGTTGTCATACCGTCGCTTCAGTGGATATCTGTTATTGTTGGAAATAATTCAATTGATATTGCAACAAATATTTAGGATTCCCAAGACTAAGAATCTATGGACAGTCTGAAGTTGAAGTTTTTCTAAATCAGTCTTTTTGAGCATAGATAGACTTGTTGTACAGCACACACACAACTGCATGATTATCCTTTCATTGATGTTTTCATTTAAGATGTGTTGCTGATATCTGAAAGTTGATTTCCTCATCTCTTTGTCTGGAAATTAATTTGCTGTAATGCACCAAAGAATGACCTTAATTTTACACAGGCCATAATTAAAAGTGCTTTTAGCTCCCGACCCCATGCTTAATAAAGGTAATTTATAACCCCTCTGCCAATGTTGAAATACTATAGTGCTGATTCAATGAGCTATAGGCCCAGGGCCGGGATAATGCAGGGGTTTACCAGGCGGAAGCCCCTGGGCCAAGGGCTGGGATAATGCAGGGGTTTACCAGGGCTGAAGCCCCTGGGCCTAGGGCCGGGATAATGCAGGGGTTTACCAGGGCAGAAGCACCTGGGCCCAGGGCCGGGATAATGCAGGGGTTTACCAGGGCAGAAGCCCCTGGGCCCAGGGCCGGGATAATGCATGGGTTTACCAGGCTGAAGCCCCTGGGCCCAGGCCCGTGGGGGGCCACAGAGACAACAAAAAACAACAACTATGAAGGAAATACAGAGCCTTCGGAAAGTATTCAGACCCCTTGACATTGTCCACATTTTGTTACTTTACAGCCTTATTCGAAAATTTATAAAATAAAATCCACAGCAATCTACACACAATATACCCCATAATGGCAAAGCGAAAACAGGTTTTTATATTTTTTTGCACATTTATTAAAATGAAAAAACAGAAATACTTTATTTACGTAAGTATTCAGACCCTATGAGACTCAAAATTGAGGTCAGGTGGATCCTGTTTCCAATGATCATCCTTTTGATGTTTCTACAACTTGATTGGAGTCCACTTGTGGTAAATTCAATTGATTGGACATGTTTTGAAAAGGCACACACCTGTATATATAAGGTCCCACAGTTGACAGTACATGTCAGAGCAAAATCAAACCAAAGAGGTCGTAGGAATTGTCTGTAGAGCTCAGAGACCAGATTGTGTCGAGGCACAGATCTGGGGAAGGGTACCAAAAAATGTCTGCAGCATTGAAGGTCCCCAAGAACACAATGGCCTCCATTATTCTTAAATGGAAGAAGTTTGGAACCATCAAGACTCTTTCTAGAGCTGGCCACCCGGCCAAACTGAGCAATCGGTGGAGAAGGGCCTTTGACAGGGAGGTGACCAAGAACCCGATGGGCACTCTGACAGAGCTCTGGAGTTCCTCTGTGGAAATGGGAGAACCTTCCAGAAGGACAACCATCTCTGCAGCACTCCACCAATCAGGCCTTTGTGGTAGAGTGACCAGACGGAAGCCACTCCTCAGTAAAGGGCACCTGACAGCGCTTGGAGTTTGCCAAAAAGCACCTAAAGACTCTCAGACCATGAGAAACCAGATTCTCTGGTGTGATGAAACCAAGTTGATCTCTTTGACCTGAATGCCAAGTGTCACATCTGGAGGAAACCTGGCACCATCCCTACGGTGAAGCATGGTGGTGGCAGCATCATGCTGTGGAGATGTTTTTCAGCGGCAGGGACTGGGAGACTAGTCAGGATCGAGGCAAAGATGAACGGAGCAAAGTACAGAGAGATCCTTGATGAAAACATGCTCCAGAGTGCTCAGGACTTCAGACTGTGGTGAAGGTTCATCTTCCCATAGGACAACAACCTTAAGCACACAGCCAAGACAACACAGGAGTGGCTTCAGGACAAGTCTCTGAATATCCTTGAGAGGCCCAGCCAGAGCCCGGACTTGAAGAATGGGAGAAACTCCCCAAGTACAGGTGTGCCAAGCTTATAGAGTCATAGCCAAGAAGACTCGAGGCTGTATTTGCTGCCAAAGGTACTTCAACAAAGTACTGAGTAAAGGGTCTGAATACTTATGTAAATAATTTTTTAATTATTTTTATAAATTAGCAAAATAAACTGTTTTTGCTTTGTCATTTTGGAGTATTTTGTGTAGATTTATGATGAAATAAATAAATAATGAATTGTAGAATAAAGCTGTAACCTAACAAAATGTGGAAAAAGTCAAGGGGTCTGAATACTTTCCGAATGCACTGTATACACTATATACATAATATATGTAGTATATTTCTTAAACCGCCAACCACAGGAAGACTCAGGAGCCCACTCTCAATGAGTGTAGACAGCCTGCTGCATTCTGCTGCTGCCTGCTAATCATCAGATGGGGCAGGACAGGAGGTAGGGGGACACGTGGGTAACTGGGGGGCCCTGCCTTTATTGGGTAACTGATTATTAAATACATTTAAGTTAACTGCATTATAATTAAATGTGACTGGTCAATTGTGTGAATAATGGTCTGGGCCCAAAATCATAGGGGGCTCAAGAGGCAAAAAAAACAGCAACAAAATACATATTATGTAATTTTTAAAATTATTATAATTTTTATACAACCACATGTTCAAAATACACCAGAGAGCATAATTTAGCCACAGAGAATCAACAGTTTATCTCAATAAAGCACATACAGGTATCTGCCAAAATGAAGGAAACACCAACATAAAGTGTCTTAATAGGGTGTTGGGCCACCACGATCCAGAACAGCTTCAATGCATCTTGGCATAGATTCTACAAGTGGACCTAAACTAACACCATAACGTATATTCTGTATCCCTTGTTTACTCAAGTGTTTCCTTTATTTTGGCAGTTACCGGTAAGCCTACAGTTGAGAAGGCCACAGTTTGGGCAACATTCGCACCAAATATCAGCTCCAGCTTGTTGCTATGTGGCCATAGACATATAATCCATAGAAGGGCAATGGGCTGGGTGGCACCGGGGCAGGGGGCTATAAAAAAAACAAAGCCCCGGGGCCTATGATTTCTTAATCCGGCCCTGTATAGGCCTAGAGGTCTTCCTGGCATGGCTAAACACACTGTATATACAGACCAGTGTGTTGCAAGTCAGCTACAAGAATATGTGCAATTACCATTCTCAAGATGATCTTTACATTGATTCAAGGCTTAGTTGTAGCGGGTATTATTCATGTGTTAGTGTGTATGTTAAAAAAGTTATCTCCTATTGAATACACTCACTAAGAAGAAAACTTCGCTATTGTAGGTGTTTACTATCATAGCTGAATTTCTCACTCGCACGCACGCACGCACGCACGCACACACGCACACCTTCGGCTGTCCCCATAGGAGAACCCTTTTTGGTTCCAGGTAGAACCCTCTGTGGAAAGGGTTTTCTGTACATGGAACCCAAAAGCGTTCTACCTGGAACCAAAAAGGCTTCTTCAAAGGGTTCTCCTATGGGGACAGCCAAAGAACCATTTCAGGTTCTAGATAGCACCTTTGTTTCTGAGTGTATAGCCTATTGTGTAAGAGGTGCCTGGGTTAACCAGGTCTCCCCTCAGTCTGGCTTGTTTTCTTACTCTCTTTACAGGACCATTATATCTCACAAGGCCAGCGCTGCTGTTATCTAACCCAGCAACTCACACACACACACACACACACACACACACACACACACACACACACACACACACACACACACACACACACACACACACACACACACACACACACACACACACACACACAAACACACACACACACACACACACACACACACACACACACACACACACACACACACACACACACAGACTGGTGAACAGGCAGGAAGTGAGGAAGTGTGTTAAGCTGTTTGTCTCGCTGTCTGTCTGTGGCTTTGCGCCGTAGTTAGGTGTTAGTGTGGGAGACATCTACATCTTGTAGTAGAGGTGTCTTGTGGTTTTTAACATGGTCTCGGGGGATGATTGAATGACCTCTTCAGATTCAGTAATGTATGATGTATGATGTGGTGGGCTAAACCACAGACTCTCAACTTTACAGCAGAGTGGAGGCCAGTGATATTACAAGACTTCTCTTCCTGTAGATAAGACTGTTTAGCTGCCTGAAATCCCCTCCTACGCCAGTGAAATGGATTTACTGAGTTGTCGTTGCCGATCACTCCAGTCAGATACAGTATGTCTTATACTCCCAGTCAGATACAGTAGGTCTCATACTCCCAGTCAGATACAGTAGGTCTTATACTCCCAGTCAGATACAGTAGGTCTTATACTCCCAGTCAGATACAGTAGGTCTTATACTCCCAGTCAGATACAGTAGGTCTTATACTCCCAGTCAGATACAGTAGGTCTTATACTCCCAGTCAGATACAGTAGGTCTTATACTCCCAGTCAGATACAGTAGGTCTTATACTCCCAGTCAGATACAGTAGGTCTTATACTCCCAGTCAGATACAGTAGGTCTTATTCTCCCAGTCAGATACAGTAGGTCTTATACTCCCAGTCAGATACAGTAGGTATTATACTCCCAGTCAGATACAGTAGGTCTTATACTCCCAGTCAGATACAGTAGGTCTCATACTCCCAGTCAGATACAGTAGGTCTTATACTCCCAGTCAGATACAGTAGGTCTTATACTCCCAGTCAGATACAGTAGGTCTTATACTCCCAGTCAGATACAGTAGGTCTTATACTCCCAGTCAGATACAGTAGGTCTTATACTCCCAGTCAGATACAGTAGGTCTTATACTCCCAGTCAGATACAGTAGGTCTTATTCTCCCAGTCAGATACAGTAGGTCTTATACTCCCAGTCAGATACAGTAGGTCTTATACTCCCAGTCAGATACAGTAGGTCTTATACTCCCAGTCAGATAAAGTAGGTCTTATACTCCCAGTCAGATACAGTAGGTCTTATACTCCCAGTCAGATACAGTAGGTCTTATACTCCCAGTCAGATACAGTAGGTCTTATACTCCCAGTCAGATACAGTAGGTCTTATACTCCCAGTCAGATACAGTAGGTCTTATACTCCCAGTCAGATACAGTAGGTCTTATACTCCCAGTCAGATACAGTAGGTCTTATACTCCCAGTCAGATACAGTAGGTCTTATACTCCCAGTCAGATACAGTAGGTCTTATACTCCCAGTCAGATACAGTAGGTCTTATACTCCCAGTCAGATACAGTAGGTCTTATGCTCCCAGTCAGATACAGTAGGTCTTATACTCCCAGTCAGATACAGTATGTCTTATTCTCCCAGTCAGATACAGTAGGTATTATACTCCCAGTCAGATACAGTAGGTCTTATACTCTCAGTCAGATACAGTAGGTCTTATACTCCCAGTCAGATACAGTAGGTCTTATACTCCCAGTCAGATACAGTAGGTCTTATACTCCCAGTCAGATACAGTAGGTCTTATACTCTCAGTCAGATACAGTAGGTCTTATACTCCCAGTCAGATACAGTAGGTCTTATACTCCCAGTCAGATACAGTAGGTCTTATGGTCCCAGTCAGATACAGTAGGTCTTATACTCCCAGTCAGATACAGTAGGTCTTATACTCCCAGTCAGATACAGTAGGTCTTATACTCCCAGTCAGATACAGTAGGTCTTATACTCCCAGTCAGACACAGTAGGTCTTATTCTCCCAGTCAGATACAGTAGGTCTTATACTCCCAGTCAGATACAGTAGGTCTTATACTCCCAGTCAGATACAGTAGGTCTTATACTCCCAGTCAGATACAGTAGGTCTTATACTCCCAGTCAGATACAGTAGGTCTTATACTCCCAGTCAGATACAGTAGGTCTTATTCTCCCAGTCAGATACAGTAGGTCTTATGGTCCCAGTCAGATACAGTAGGTCTTATACTCCCAGTCAGATACAGTAGGTCTTATGGTCCCAGTCAGATACAGTAGGTCTTATACTCCCAGTCAGATACAGTAGGTCTTATGGTCCCAGTCAGATACAGTAGGTCTTATACTCCCAGTCAGATACAGTAGGTCTTATGGTCCCAGTCAGATACAGTAGGTCTTATACTCCCAGTCAGATACAGTAGGTCTTATACTCCCAGTCAGATACAGTATGTCTTATTCTCCCAGTCAGATACAGTAGGTCTTATACTCCCAGTCAGATACAGTAGGTCTTATACTCCCAGTCAGATACAGTAGGTCTTATACTCCCAGTCAGATACAGTAGGTCTTATACTCCCAGTCAGACACAGTAGGTCTTATACTCCCAGTCAGATACAGTAGGTCTTATACTCCCAGTCAGATACAGTAGGTCTTATACTCCCAGTCAGATACAGTAGGTCTTATACTCCCAGTCAGATACAGTAGGTCTTATACTCCCAGTCAGATACAGTAGGTCTTATACTCCCAGTCAGATACAGTAGGTCTTATACTCCCAGTCAGATACAGTAGGTCTTATAGTCCCAGTCAGATATAGTAGGTCTTATGGTCCCAGTCAGATACAGTAGGTCTTATACTCCCAGTCAGATACAGTAGGTCTTATATCCCAGTCAGATACAGTAGGTCTTATACTCCCAGTCAGATACAGTAGGTCTTATACTCCCAGTCAGATACAGTAGGTCTTATACTCCCAGTCAGATACAGTAGGTCTTATACTCCCAGTCAGATACAGTAGGTCTTATACTCCCAGTCAGATACAGTAGGTCTTATACTCCCAGTCAGATACAGTAGGTCTTATACTCCCAGTCAGATACAGTAGGTCTTATACTCCCAGTCAGATACAGTAGGTCTTATTCTCCCAGTCAGATACAGTAGGTCTCATACTCCCAGTCAGATACAGTAGGTCTTATACTCCCAGTCAGATACAGTAGGTCTTATACTCCCAGTCAGATACAGTAGGTCTTATACTCCCAGTCAGATACAGTAGGTCTTATACTCCCAGTCAGATACAGTAGGTCTTATACTCCCAGTCAGATACAGTAGGTCTTATACTCCCAGTCAGATACAGTAGGTCTTATACTCCCAGTCAGATACAGTAGGTCTTATACTCCCAGTCAGATATAGTAGGTCTCATACTCCCAGTCCGATACAGTAGGTCTTATGGTCCCAGTCAGATACAGTAGGTCTTATTCTCCCAGTCAGATACAGTAGGTCTTATTCTCCCAGTCAGATACAGTAGGTCTCATACTCCCAGTCAGATACAGTAGGTCTTATACTCCCAGTCAGATACAGTAGGTCTTATACTCCCAGTCAGATAGAGTAGGTCTCATACTCCCAGTCCGATACAGTAGGTCTTATGGTCCCAGTCAGATACAGTAGGTCTTATACTCCCAGTCAGATACAGTAGGTCTTATACTCTCAGTCAGATACAGTAGGTCTTATACTCCCAGTCAGATACAGTAGGTCTTATACTCCCAGTCAGATACAGTAGGTCTTATACTCTCAGTCAGATACAGTAGGTCTTATGGTCCCAGTCAGATACAGTAGGTCTTATGGTCCCAGTCAGATACAGTAGGTCTTATACTCCCAGTCAGATACAGTAGGTCTTATACTCCCAGTCAGATACAGTAGGTCTTATACTCCCAGTCAGATACAGTAGGTCTTATACTCCCAGTCAGATACAGTAGGTCTTATACTCCCAGTCAGATACAGTAGGTCTTATACTCCCAGTCAGATACAGTAGGTATTATACTCCCAGTCAGATACAGTAGGTCTTATACTCCCAGTCAGATACAGTATGTCTTATACTCCCAGTCAGATACAGTATGTCTTATTCTCCCAGTCAGATACAGTAGGTCTTATACTCCCAGTCAGATACAGTAGGTCTTATACTCCCAGTCAGATACAGTAGGTCTTATACTCCCAGTCCGATACAGTAGGTCTTATACTCCCAGTCAGATACAGTAGGTCTTATACTCCCAGTCAGATAGAGTAGGTCTCATACTCCCAGTCCGATACAGTAGGTCTTATGGTCCCAGTCAGATACAGTAGGTCTTATTCTCCCAGTCAGATACAGTAGGTCTTATACTCCCAGTCAGATACAGTAGGTCTTATACTCTCAGTCAGATACAGTAGGTCTTATACTCCCAGTCAGATACAGTAGGTCTTATACTCCCAGTCAGATACAGTAGGTCTTATACTCTCAGTCAGATACAGTAGGTCTTATGGTCCCAGTCAGATACAGTAGGTCTTATGGTCCCAGTCAGATACAGTAGGTCTTATGGTCCCAGTCAGATACAGTAGGTCTTATACTCCCAGTCAGATACAGTAGGTCTTATACTCCCAGTCAGATACAGTAGGTCTTATACTCAATTCTACAGCAACCAGTTGACAGTCCTGCTGACACTGTTGACAGCATCTCTCTTGCTCTCAGTGGTAATCGCATCAAACTGTCAATACTGCACTCTTCATCCTTGTTACATCTTGAGTCAAGATGGACTGGTATAAGTTGCAACCAACCTAAAGAGCAATTCTTCTTTTTTTTCCCTCTCTCAGCCAATCACAATTTCCAATGTGTTGGGATACATCTTACTTTAACCCTGAACCTGACCCTAAAAATAACCTGAAAGCTGTTGCCCATCAACAGAGCTACAGTTGATAGTTTGTTGATAGATCTGTAGAACACATATAGGGAACTATCCAAATAAAGTGTGACCAAACAACGGGATACAAGATTATCTCGATGTTTTCTAAAATCTCTGTTATTCCGTTCACACTGTCCAGTAACAGTACATTACTATCTTCACTCCTCTAACCAGGCTAACGTCTTCTGTTAGTGGTCCTGCCGTTGACGGAGTGGGGTTTCCAGTCCGGAGCTGCCTGTATAATGTTTATCCCAAACTAGTCTCACACTCCTCTGCTACTGCTGTGTGTGTCTCTCTCTCTGTGTGTGTGTTGCTCTGCTACTGTTTGATCAATACCTGGCACAGACGCCAGCTGCTTGTCCTCCCCCTGTACTCTACTGCTGCTGCAGTGCCTCACTTTGTTAGAGAGCAGCAGGAGTTGGATGGATGGAGACTACTAGGAGGACTCTGGGTCAACCCTGATAGGGTGTAATAGTGTGTAGTAGTGTGTAGTAGTGTGTAGTAATGTGTAGTAGTTTGTAGTAGTGTGTAATAGTGTGTAGTAGTGTGTAATAGTGCGTAGTAGTGTGTAGTAGTGTGTAGTAATGTGTCATAGTGTGTAATAGTGTGTAGTAGTGTGTAGTAGTGTGTAATAGTGTGTAATAGTGTGTAGTAGTGTGTAGTAGTGTGTAGTAGTGTGTAATAGTGTGTAGTAGTTTGTAATAGTGTGTAGTAGTGTGTAGTAGTTTGTAATAGTGTGTAGTAGTTTGTAATAGTGTGTAGTAGTGTGTAATAGTGTGTAATAATGTGTAGTAGTGTATAGTAGTGTATAATAGTGTGTAGTAGTGTGTAGTAGTGTGTAATAGTGTGTAGTAGTTTGTAATAGTGTGTAGTAGTGTGTAGTAGTTTGTAATAGTGTGTAGTAGTGTGCAGTAGTATGTAATAGTGTGTAGTAGTTTGTAATAGTGTGTAGTAGTGTGTAATAGTGTGTAGTAGTTTGTAGTAGGGTGTAATAGTGTGTAATAGTGTGTAGTAGTTTGTAATAGTGTGTAGTAGTGTGTAGTAGTTTGTAATAGTGTGTAATAGTGTGTAATAGTGTGTAGTAGTGTATAGTAGTGTGTAGTAGTATATAGTAGTGTGTAGTAGTTTGTAATAGTGTGTAGTAGTGTGTAATAGTGCGTAGTAGTGCGTAGTAGTGTGTAGTAGTGTGTAGTAATGTGTAGTAGTGTGTAGTAGTTTGTAATAGTGTGTAATAGTGTGTAGTAGTGTATAGTAGTGTGTAATAGTGTGTAGTAGTTTGTAATAGTGTGTAGTAGTGTGTAATAGTTTGTAGTAGGGTGTAATAGTGTGTAGTAGTTTGTAGTAGTGTGTAGTAGTTTGTAGTAGGGTGTAATAGGGTGTAATAGTGTGTAGTAGTGTGCAATAGTGTGTAGTAGTTTGTAGTAGGGTGTAATAGGGTGTAGTATTGTGTGGTAGTTTGTAGTAGGGTGTAATAGTGTGTAGTATTGTGTAATAGTGTGTAGTAGTGTGTAATAGTGTGTAGTAGTTTAAATAGTGTGTAGTAGGGTGTAGTAGTTTGTAGTAGGGTGTAATAGGGTGTAATAGTGTGTAGTATTGTGTGGTAGTTTGTAGTAGGGTGTAATAGTGTGTAGTATTGTGTAATAGTGTGTAGT
The DNA here is from genome assembly GCF_016432855.1 of Salvelinus namaycush. Classification (NCBI taxonomy): domain Eukaryota; kingdom Metazoa; phylum Chordata; class Actinopteri; order Salmoniformes; family Salmonidae; genus Salvelinus; species Salvelinus namaycush. The sequence continues at coordinate 183,095 of NW_024059652.1, read as the reverse complement.
AGTGTGTAATAGTGTGTAGTAGTTTAAATAGTGTGTAGTAGGGTGTAGTAGTGAGACATGTAGAGTAGCTACAGTTTTGACTATGTGTGAAGGTTAAGATGGAGGATTTCCCTAACTAACTGATTTGAAATCAGTCATTGTCATTAGCTAGTTTCCGTTAGCCTGCACCAGTACCCTCAAACTACACTCTGGACCTCCAAGACAGTCCACTGCTTTTTTTCATTGTTCCCCTTTAATCCTGGGACACCAGGTGGGTGTAATTAATTATCAGGTAGAACAGAAAACCAGCAGGCTCCTAACCACGTTAAGGTCGAATAACCCTGATCTAGTATGCGATTGGGGCTCCATTATGCAATGTGCTTATGGGTGATTATGGGATGACTCCAATACAGTGCAGGCTCGGGTGATAGGCCTAGTACCAAATCTATGTGTGAGTTCAAACAGTGCTGGGGAGAGAGATGCCGTGTTGGGGAGAGAAATGCAGTGTTGGGGAGAGAGATGCAGTGTTAGGGGGAGAGATGCAGTGTTGGGGAGAGAGATGCAGTATTAGGGAGAGAGATGCAGTATTAGGGAGAGAGATGCAGTGTTGGGGAGAGAAATGCAGTGTTGGGGAGAGAGATGCAGTGTTGGGGAGAGAGATGCAGTATTAGGGGGAGAGATGCAGTGTTGGGGAGAGAGATGCAGTGCTGGGGAGAGAGATGCAGTATTAGGGGGAGAGATGCAGTGCTGGGGAGAGAGATGCAGTACTGGGGAGAGCGATGCAGTGCTGGGGAGAGAGATGCAGTGCTGGGGAGAGAGATGCAGTGCTGGGGAGAGAGATGCAGTATTAGGGAGAGAGATGCAGTATTAGGGGGAGAGATGCAGTGCTGGGGAGAGAGATGCAGTGTTGGGGAGAGAGATACAGTGCTGGGGAGAGAAATGCAGTGTTGGGGAGAGAGATGCAGTATTAGGGAGAGAGATGCAGTATTAGGGAGAGAGATGCAGTATTAGGGGGAGAGATGCAGTGCTGGGGAGAGAGATGCAGTACTGGGGAGAGAGATGCAGTGCTGGGGAGAGAGATGCAGTGCTGGGGAGAGAGATGCAGTATTAGGGAGAGAGATGCAGTATTAGGGGGAGAGATGCAGTGCTGGGGAGAGAGATGCAGTACTGGGGAGAGAGATGCAGTGCTGGGGAGAGAGATGCAGTGCTGGGGAGAGAGATGCAGTACTGGGGAGAGAGATGCAGTGCTGGGGAGAGAGATGCAGTGTTGGGGAGAGAGATGCAGTATTAGGGAGAGAGATGCAGTATTAGGGAGAGAGATGCAGTATTAGGGGGAGAGATGCAGTGCTGGGGAGAGAGATGCAGTGCTGGGGAGAGAGATGCAGTGCTGGGGAGAGAGATGCAGTGTTGGGGAGAGAGATGCAGTATTAGGGAGAGAGATGCAGTATTAGGGAGAGAGATGCAGTGTTGGGGAGAGAGATGTAGTGTTGGGGAGAGAGATGCAGTGTTGGGGAGAGAGATGCAGTGTTGGGGAGAGAGATGCAGTACTGGGGAGAGAGATGCAGTATTGGGGAGAGAGATGCAGTGCTGGGGAGAGAGATGCAGTGTTGGGGAGAGAGATGCAATATTAGGGAGAGAGATGCAGTATTAAGGAGAGAGATGCAGTGTTGGGGAGAGAGATGCAGTATTAGGGAGAGAGATGCAGTGTTGGGGAGCGAGATGCAGTATTAGGGAGCGAGATGCAGTATTAGGGAGAGAGATGCAGTGTTGGGTAGAGAGATGTAGTGCTGGGGAGAGAGATGCAGTATTAGGAAGCGAGATGCAGTATTAGGGAGAGAGATGCAGTGTTGGGGAGAGAGATGCAGTGCTGGGGAGAGAGATGCAGTATTAGGGAGAGAGATGCAGTGTTGGGGAGAGAGATGCAGTATTTTGGAGAGAGATGCAGTATTAGAGAGAGCGATGCAGTATTAGGGAGAGAGATGCAGTGTTGGGGAGAGAGATGCAGTGTTGGGGAGAGAGATGCAGTGCTGGGGAGAGACATGCAGTATTAGGGAGCGAGATGCAGTATTAGGGAGAGAGATGCAGTGTTGGGGAGAGAGATGCAGTGCTGGGGAGAGAGATGCAGTATTAGGGAGCGAGATGCAGTATTAGGGAGAAAGATGCAGTGTTGGGGAGAGAGATGCAGTGCTGGGGAGAGAGATGCAGTATTAGGTAGCGAGATGCAGTATTAGGGAGAGAGATGCAGTGCTGGGGAGAGAGATGCAGTGTTGGGGAGAGAGATGCAGTATTAGGGAGAGAGATGCAGTATTAGGGAGAGAGATGCAGTGTTGGGGAGAGAGATGCAGTGTTGGGGAGAGAGATGCAGTGTTGGGGAGAGAGATGCAGTATTAGGGAGAGAGATGCAGTATTAGGGAGTGAGATACAGTGCTGGGGAGAGAGATGCAGTGTTGGGGAGAGAGATGCAGTATTAGGGAGAGAGATGCAGTGTTGGGGAGAGAGATGCAGTATTTGGGAGCGAGATGCAGTATTAGGGAGAGAGATGCAGTATTAGGGAGAGAGATGCAGTATTAGGGAGCGAGATGCAGTATTAGGGAGCGAGATGCAGTATTAGGGAGAGAGATGCAGTATTAGGGAGCGAGATGCAGTATTAGGGAGAGAGATGCAGTATTAGGGAGAGAGTTGCAGTGGTGGGGAGCGAGATGCAGTATTAGGGAGCGAGATGCAGTGCCCAGTGCAGCCTGGCCAACAGAGACCCACCGTCAGTAGACAAAAGGCTGACTGCTCATTTGCATGTTTGGTGACATGCCGTCCGGTCAGACTGAGTCGGGTGTATAAAAAAGCCCAGTGTCTCCATCCATGCGAGCATTGTGTCCTCTGTGGCTGGACCCCCGCAGCCCACTGCAACACTAAACAGATAGGCATTTTCCTTTTACTGTTACGCAACCGTCCTCCGGTCTCTCTGAAATGTACACACACAGGCCTTGTGTTGCGTTGCGTTCTGTTGTGTGTTTGAGGTAGACGTGCCGAGTACAATGGAGGTATTGTATCTGGGGATTGTAAGCGGGAAGTGGGCTCGCTCACTGATTTCCATTGCAGATGGACTCTGGTATCTGGGATGATAGTACACTTACAAGTGATCACAATCGCATTGCTCTTTTTGGTTATGCAAATCCTTTAGGCAATATGTGCGTTTGACTTGATCATGGACTAATCCTTTTTACAGGAACTGTCCTGTTCCACAGTTCATGTGAATACTGGGTCGTGTTCAGTAAGGAATAACATGTTTTAACTGTAGTCAATCAGTGAAGTTAGTACCAACTCAACTTGCTCAATAAGAACACAGATTTTTACCCTACTACTGAACATAGCCCTGTCTGTAAGGGCTTGTCTGTCTGTAGTGCCCTGTCTGTCTGTAGGGGCCTGTTTGTCGGTAAGGGCCTGTCTGTCTGTAGTGCCCTGTCTGTCTGTAAGGGCCTGTTTGTCTGTAGTGCCCTGTCTGTCTGTAGGGGCCTGTTTGTCGGTAAGGGCTTGTCTGTCTGTAGTGCCCTGTCTGTAAGGGCTTGTCTGTCTGTAGTGCCCTGTCTGTCTGTAAGGGCCTGTTTGTCTGTAGTGCCCTGTCTGTCTGTAGGGGCCTGTTTGTCGGTAAGGGCTTGTCTGTCTGTAGTGCCCTGTCTGTCTGTAGTGCCCTGTCTGTCTGTAGGGGCCTGTTTGTCGGTAAGGGCTTGTCTGTCTGTAGTGCCCTGTCTCTAAGGGCTTGTCTGTCTGTAGTGCCCTGTCTGTAAGGGCTTGTCTGTCTGTAGTGCCCTGTCTGTCTGTAGGGGCCTGTTTGTCGGTAAGGGCCTGTCTGTCTGTAGTGCCCTGTCTGTCTGTAAGGGCCTGTTTGTCTGTAAGGGCCTGTCTGTCTATAGGGGCCTGTTTGTCTGTAGGGGCCTGTCTGTCTGTAGGGGCCTGTCTGTCTGTAGGGGCCTGTTTGTCTGTAAGGGCCTGCCTGTCTGTAAGGGCCTGTCTGTCTGTAGGGGCCTGTTTGTCTGTAAGGGCCTGTCTGTCTGTAAGGGCCTGTCTGTCTGTAAGGGCCTGTCTGTCTATAGTGCCCTGTCTGTCTGTAGGGGCCTGTCTGTCTGTAAGGGCCTGTCTGTCTGTAGGTGCCTGTCTGTCTGTAGGTGTCTGTCTGTCTGTCTGTCTGTCTGTCTGTCTGTCTGTCTGTCTGTCTGTCTGTCTGTCTGTCTGTCTGTCTCTCTGTCTGTCTGTCTGTCTGTCTATCTGTCTGTAAGGAGGCGCCAGGCAGGGAAATTGATAAATGATAACCTGAAAATGACATCACGGTTGTTTTGGACTCAGGGTACCTTGTTGTCCCCTTTCACTGTAGGAACACTGAGAGGTTGTTTGTTTGTGTGTGTTTGTGTGTGTTTGTGTGTATCTGGTTGAGAGTGTGTCGGGGGTTGACTGTGGTGGCCCTGTAGAGTTGATCTTTTAGGCGCTGTCTGTCTAGGATCTCACTAGGGGCCTATTGAGAAGAGAGAGAGACAGATGGAGAGAGACAGAGAGAGAGAGAGATAAAGAAAGAGAAGAGAGAGAGGGAGAGAAAGATGGAGAAAGTGAGAGATAAAGAGAAACAGAGATAAAGAAAGAGAGAAGAGAGAGGGAGAGTTTCTGTTACAAAGTTTTTGTCCTGCGAGTATCCTTGAGAAGCTAGTGAAAATAGGGCAAACTGATTACTGCCTGCTGATTGGAGACCACATACCACCTTTGTACACTTGCTACCAGACTCCCTTCCCAGTAACAGAAATAACACACATTTAACACAGGGACTGACACAATCAGGCTGTCTGGATAGGTGAACATCCACAATCAGGCTGTCTGGATAGGTGAACATCCACAGTCAGGCTGTCTGGATAGGTGAACATCCACAATCAGGCTGTCTGGATAGGTGAACATCCACAATCAGGCTGTCTGGATAGGTGAACATCCACAATCAGGCTGTCTGGATAGGTGAACATCCACAGTCAGGCTGTCTGGATAGGTGAACATCCACAGTCAGGCTGTCTGGATAGGTGAACATCCACAGTCAGGCTGTCTGGATAGGTGAACATCCACAATCAGGCTGTCTGGATAGGTGAACATCCACAATCAGGCTGTCTGGATAGGTGAACATCCACAATCAGGCTGTCTGGATAGGTGAACATCCACAATCAGGCTGTCTGGATAGGTGAACATCCACAGTCAGGCTGTCTGGATAGGTGAACATCCACAGTCAGGCTGTCTGGATAGGTGAACATCCACAGTCAGGCTGTCTGGATAGGTGAACATCCACAGTCAGGCTGTCTGGATAGGTGAACATCCACAGTCAGGCTGTCTGGATAGGTGAACATCCACAGTCAGGCTGTCTGGATAGGTGAACATCCACAGTCAGGCTGTCTGGATAGGTGAACATCCACAGTCAGGCTGTCTGGATAGGTGAACATCCACAGTCAGGCTGTCTGGATAGGTGAACATCCACAGTCAGGCTGTCTGGATAGGTGAACATCCACAGTCAGGCTGTCTGGATAGGTGAACATCCACAGTCAGGCTGTCTGGATAGGTGAACATCCACAGGTGAATTGGGGTCAGGTACGGGCAATTCCAGCATTATGTATGTGACATTTGCATGCAAAATCACAAACGAAATGGCTCACAGAATGGACATACAAAACGTAAACAAATGTGTGTATAGTACCACTGGGAGGACCGTATACCCATAAAACAGACTACTAAATATTGGCTTATAGGCGTTACAGATGTTAAGTGAACTGGACAAGGTTTTATGAGGAGACTGTATTTATTTCATTTATTAGCTAAACTGTAAATACAGAACGAAGGGTTGGCCTCTCTCTCTCTCTCTCTCTCTCTCTCTCTCTCTCTCTCTCTCTCTCTCTCTCTCTCTCTCTCTCTCTCTCTCTCTCTCTCTCTCTCTCCTCCCATTCCTCTCTTTCTCTGATGTGCAGCCTGTCTGTCAGTCAGTCTGGCTCTGTCTGTGTAAATGTCAGCTGTATTAACTCTGCCCCCCCCCTCTGTTCTCTCTTCTAGATGACCATCTCCCTGCAGGGGCTGGAAGGACCAGCAGCTAAGGTAAGGAGTCCCTTTCAATCTCCAGCCATTCATTCACAACAACCAGCACAACACATAGAGAGGAACTAGCGGTGGGAGGAAAACAAGGAAAACGATGAACAAGAAAAGGGTTGGGAGAGAGCTAGAGAGAGGTAGAGAGAGGGAGAGAGAGGGAGAGAGAGGGAGAGAGAGGGAGGTGGAAAGGGGTAGGGGAGGGAGGGAACTATAGGGGGCTAATAACAGTACAACACTGAACAAGAACTAGGAATCTGAAGACAAGGGAGGGAGGGAGGGCAAAAAAAGAGGGAGGGATGGAGAGAACTAGGAGGTTAACAAGCAAAAATAAGAAAAGGGGGATGGAGAGAGAGAGAGAGAGAGAGGGAGGGGTGAAGAGAGAAAGGGATGGAGGGAGGGAGGGCTAACAAGCATTCTGAAAAAACAACGAATGTCCATCTCACACTGTGTTGCTACCTGCTCTCAAAGCAGGGTTTCTACATATTGGATCTGCTGTTTGTCCAGCTCCTGTGAAAAAGGTGTGGGTGTGTATACTGCCAAACCCTCTCCTGGTATCACTAACACGCTAACTAACCTTGAATTAACACGTAAAACAGCCTCGGACTTATGTTCCTATAGCAAGCATCTTCAGCATGATATCCACTATGGATTAGATAACAGGCCTCATTGCCAAAATCCTAAAGTATCCCTTTAAGTGCTTCACTCCTGCTAGCCCACAGTCTTCACTCCTGCTAGCCCACAGTCTTCACTCCTGCTAGCCCACAGTCTTCACTCCTGCTAGCCCACAGTCTTCACTCCTGCTAGCCCACAGTCTTCACTCCTGCTAGCCCACAGTCTTCACTCCTGCTAGCCCACAGTCTTCACTCCTGCTAGCTCACAGTCTTCACTCCTGCTAGCCCACAGTCTTCACTCCTGCTAGCCCACAGTCTTCACTCCTGCTAGCCCACGGTCATGTGGATGTTTTGGTCAAAGTGGTCAAACCAGTAGCCTAGTGATTCAGCGGTTTTACATTACACGTCAACGATGATGAATGTGTGGAAAGACCAGATGAAGACTTCCTAGATAACGTTTATTTTTTCATTGCAGACGACTGTGTCTCCAAAGGGTTCAGACATGGGAACCATCAACAAGGTTAGAGATGTATTCTGTTTATGTCTGCTATCCACTGTTTCTCAATAAAACGTACAGTGCATTTGGAAAGTATTCAGACCCCTTGACCTTTTCCACATTTTATTACGTTACAGCCATATTCTAAAATGGATTAAATAGTTATTCCCCCTTGTCAATCTACACACAACACCCCATAATGACAAAGCAAAAACAGGTTTTTAGAAATGTTTGCTAATTTATTAAAAATAAAAACATTTACATAAGTATTCAGACCCTTTACGCAGTACTTTGTTGAAGCACCTTTGTCAGCGATTACAGCCTCGAGTCTTCTTGGGTATGACGCTACAAGCTTAGTACAACTGTATTTGGGGAGTTTCTCCCATTCTTCTCTGCCTCTCCTCTCAAGCTCTGTCAGGTTGGATGGGGAGCGTTGCTGCACAGTTATTTTCAGGTCTCCAGAGATGTTCGATCGGTTTCAAGTCCGGGCTCTGGCTGGGCCACCCAAGGACACATCCCCACAGCATGATGCTACCACCAACATACTTCACCATAGGGATGGTGCCAAGTTTCCTCCAGACGTGATGATCGTCATTCAGGCCAAAGAGTTCAATCTTGGTTTCATTAGACCAGGTGCCTTTTGCCAAACTCCAAACGGGCTGTCATGTGCCTTTTACTGAGGAGTGGCTTCTGTCTGGCCACTCTACCATAAAGGCCTGATTGGTGGAGTGCTGCAGAGATGGTTGTCCTTCTGGAAGGTTTTCCCATCTCCACAGAGTAACTCTAGAGCTCTGTCAGAGTGACCATCGGGTTCTTGGTCACCTCCCTGACGAAGGCCCTTCTCCCCTGATTGCTCAGTTTGGCCGGACAGCCAGCTCTAGGAAGAGTCTTGGTGGTTCTAAACTTCTTCCATTTAAGAATGATGTAGGCCACTGTGTTTATGGGGACCTTCCCCAGATCTGTGCCTCGACACAATCCTGTCTCTGAGCTCTACAGACAATTCCTTCTGGGGTGGAGGGCGGCCTCATGGCTTGGTTTTTGCTCTGACATGCACTGTCAACTGTGGGATCTTATATAGACAGGTGTGTGCTTTTCCAAATCATGTCCAATCAATTTAATTTTCCACAGGTGGACTCCAATCAAGTTGTCGAAACATCTCAAGGATGATCAATGGAAACAGGATGCACCTGAGCTCAATTGAGTCTCATAACAAAGGGTCTGAATACTTGTGTAAATAAGGTATTTCTGTTTTATAGTTTTTATATGTTTTCTAACATTTCTAAAAACCTGTTTTCACTTTGTCATTATGAGGTATTGTGTGTAGATTGATGAGAAAATGTTTTTATTTAATCCATTTTAGAATAAGGCTGTAACGTATCAAAATGTGGAAAAACGGAATGGGTCTGAATACTTTCCGAATGCACTGTGTATACCTGCTTAAGTAAAGGTAATGAATACATTTTTGTTTGACACTAACACTTCTGACCCACTCAACTATTCAAGGGTTTGCTGACTAGTTAAGTAGTTAAGTAAAGGTAATGAATATATTTTTGTTTGACGCTACCACATCTGACCCACTCAACTATTCAAGGGTTTGATGACTAGTTAAGTAGTTAAATCAGATGAGATGGTGCTGGGCTGGAACAAAAAAGTGCAACCTTGGGGGGTACTCGTCTCCAACCCCACAACTGGAAATTTGAGAAACACCCTGCTCAAGCTAAACGACCATGTTGTTGTTGTTTACCATGTACGTTGTTGTCATGTCATGTCTTGTCCACTAGGGGGGGAAGGACCAAGCTGGCTCAGGCAGCCAGCCCATGCTCAGTCATAAGTACTGCCCTGGGGTCAACAACAACCCAGGCTACCTGTGTGAGACGGGCCACTGCTGTGGGGAGACAGGATGCTGCACCTACTACTACGAGCTGTGGTGTGAGTAACAACCAGTAGAGTACCAGCCAAGAGGCTTGTCTTGTCAGCATTTGCTGTCACACAGCTATACCGATGCATTGTGGTATGTAACCAGACCAGATTGGGAGCTTAACATGAGCAAGCCCTTAAGGCTGGTCCTCCGATCAAACTAGACTTTAACTAACTTTGTCTTATTATGGTATAATACATTTCAATTTATAAAAGCTTTTTCAATGTGATTATGCAACTGTATAGCTACCAGAGGCTGTTCAATAATTGGGATTAATAAAGTTGCTTGAATTCAATTCAGTGTCTCTGTGTGTCTGTATCCTGCAGGGTTCTGGCTACTGTGGACCATTGTGATTCTGTTCAGCTGTTGCTGTGCCTACCGCCACCGGCGGGCCAAGCTGCGTATCCAGCAGCAGCAGAGACAGAGGGAGATCAACCTGATCGCCTACCACGGAGCCTGCAACTACCCTGCCTCCATGTTGGACCTCAGTACGTATAGCTACGGTCGCCTCTCTCCCTGGTCCTTTCATTGTCTGCGTCACCTTATCGTCTTATTAGCAAACTTGGGTTCAAATAGTATTTTAAATGTTTGCTCATTTGCTTGAGTCTGTCTAGGGTGCTAGATTGGTTGGATTTGAACTTTTGGGACTATTCCATTGGTTGCATTGTGCCAGGGAAGGAAGTACAACTTAAAACCCTGATGCAGACTTCTTAATTTTATTTTCAAACGTAAACAACTCCAGATATATTTTTGTATCATTTGTTTTCCTGAGCCTCCTTTTGCCATTGAAATGCTCAGTCTGATCGTGTGGGTGTGTTGATACAAATGTTAATATACAGTATTTACATACACAACCCTGACTGGCGGATAGGAGCGTCTAGACTCTAGAGCCTACCCCACGTACCCCTTCAAAGTAGGAGGATACATATGCAAATAAAAGATGACTAGTCATTGGTCAGAATAATCAGATCTGATTGTGATGCCATGATCTGGGCCAAAAACTCCATCTCACCTGAACAGGCTGAAATTCCAGGATTTCTTTTCAAACAGCTCTTACACAAAAAGGGCATTATCATAATTTTCTCAATTTCAGACTGTCATTTCGACCTCATAGTTTGTAAATATCATTAAATAAAACAAGACTTTTGAATGCACTGCACAATGACTATTTTGGAGCTTGGTGTCTCAGTCCCTATTGCTGCTCATGTAACCCTAGTGGTTAGGAGAGGAGATTGATTATCTGTCATGTGTTATACTGTAGGTTTCCTGGCCTCCTTCAAGCTGCCGTCCTATGAGGAGGTGGCAGCCCAGCCCCCCTCACCCCCTCCATCCTACAGCTCCGTTTTTGCTCTGCAGGGGGCGATGGGGGGCGCCACCACTTACACAGCCACCCCTTACGGTTCAGCCTACCCCCATCACCACCAGCAACAACCCCCCGGCCCTCCCTCCTACTTGGTTAGCTCCAGGGCGGGCCCCAGCGGTGCCGGTGGTGGCCTGACCTCATCTCAGAGTTCAGACAACTACACCAGCTGCTCCTGCGAGTCCTGCTCCCTCCTCACCTCCCCATCCAGCACCTCCTTCTCTGTCCAGGTGACCTACGAGACGGATAATACCAGCCATGCCTCCACGCCCGGTAGTGAGGTTGGAGGAGGAGGGGGGGAGGTCCTGAGAGGCTTCCCCAGGGAGGGTTCATCTCTAGAGGGTGTTGTGTCTGCCAGGTCCCCTTTGTCTCCTGGAGGATATCCACCTCCTCCTCTGCCCCCTCCTCCACCTGAACTTCTACCTCCACCTTCTCCCACAGCGTCTTCTCCTCTCCCTCCCACTCTCCCCCTTCCCAAACTATCTTCTCCCTCTTCACTTCCTCCTTCACATCATCCGCCACTCCCTCCACTCATCCTTATGGACCCCCTGGCTGTGCTGGCTGAGCAGAGAGGGGTGGAGGGCGGCCTGAGTGAAGGGGGGATCACAGCGAGACAGAGCCCTTCCATCCTCTCTCCCCCCAAGCCCACCCAGTCTCCCCCCAAACACGCCCTCTTCTCCACCAACGTGGACTTCTTCGAGCCCGTGGAGAAAGAGAGGAGAGAGGAAGAGGAGGAGGAAGAGGAGGATGAGGATCATTTCCGTCACCGCCGGCTCACAGGCGACTCCGGCATCGAAGTGTGCCGCTGCCAAGTGAAGAGCGAGGAAGAGGGTGTGGAGAAGAAGGTGGAAGAAGATCAAGATGGAGGAAGGGATGGAGAGGAGGGGGCGGGTTTCCTCCATGACAGTGTGGACTGTTCCCTTCGAGCGCAGCAGGTCGCCCAGTGTGGCCACGCCTCCTCGGCCATCCCCAGGGGCGGGGACGCCATCATCACCGTGGAGTCGTCATGAGGACAGCCAATGAGGGCCAACTACTTTGGTCAGGTGACCAAAACTCACTTGACTGACAACAAATGGAGCCAATGGCGCTTAAAAGTGTTTACTTTGACCCAGTAGCACCCCCTACTGTTCAAGCCAGGAAGGAAGCCAAAGCCCACATCAACTAGTATGGGCCTGCTTGTGTTAACGGCTTACTGTAGTAATGTCAAGTCACCATAGTAACACAGAGGAAGAGGGTCATCACAGCCTTCTAATTGAAAGGAGGAAGGAAGTCGTTACAGAGGGAGTCGGACTATCTGTGTTGATCTTTCTGTCATTATCATTCTGTCCCGCAGCGCTGCCACCGGGAACAAAGACACCTTTTATTAGTTCTCAAAGTGCAGAAACCAATGCGGCAGTGAAACTGCTAATGATACTCTCTCTCTCTTTCTCTTTCTCTCTCTCTCTATCTGTCTCTCGCTCCCTCTCTCTCTCTGTCTCTCTCACCATCTCTCTCTCTCTTTCTCTCTCGTCACCGGAAGAGGAGCAACAGCTGCATGAGACAGTATAAAGTCAGCACAATGTTCATACAGTCTCCCTCGCACACGCACACACACACACACACACGCACGCACGCACGCACGCACGCACGCACGCACGCACGCACGCACAGACAGGCACAGGCACAGGCACACACACACACACACACACACACACACACACACACACACACACACACACACACACACACACACACACACACACACAGACAGGCACACACACACACACACACACACACACACACACACACACACACACACACACACACACACACACACACACACACACACACACACACACACACACAGACAGGCACAGGCACACACACACACACACACACACACACACACACACACACACACACACACACACACACACACACACACACACACACACACACACACACACACACACACACACACACACACACACACACACACACACACACAACAACCCACCTGCTGTGTCTGAAGCTCTGCTGCACCTGCCCTTTTGCTTTGCAAAAATACCTCCCGCTTTCTTCCTCTCCCCATCCTCCCATCAGAGTACTGTTTGCTTCTCTTCTCCTCCTCTCCTCCTCTCCCATCCCTCTCTCTCAGAGCAGCCTGCCTTTGACGAGGGCCAGTAGTTGATGTTGCTGTTGGATGTACAGTCATTGACAAGGTGAGACTGGGTCTAGTCTAGTAACAGGCTGGTACAGACTGACCTCACTGTCTGACACCCACATTGATCTGTTGTTGCGCTGCTGCTCGGACGATCGGCAATCCGCAAGGCAATAATGATATGAACAATGGTTATGATGATGGACAAGAGCTATTGAGATCACTCCAGGACTGTCTGACCGTCTGTTGGATTCGGAGGTGTCAGTGACAACAATATGAACACTGAGAAAGAGGTGGTGGGCACAGTTACAACACGCCAAGACTTTGCATTGGTTTTCTGATACGTATCCTAGTGCTGTTTCACTGTCGGCTACTAGTACACATCCAGACGTTGTCCTATTCTGACATTTTAAAAGAGGAATTGTGGTGTGTTTTTCTCCCAAGGTTTACAACTATGTACCATGTGGACTGATCTTAGTGGGCTCTCTACCCGATCTACACCCTCCTCTCTCTGTCCTCTTGCCATGGAGTTTCCTTATCTGCTCAATTGCTCATTCAACAGCCTAACTCTAACTTTAAACCTTCTCCTATGATATTGAATGTAATCATTTGCATATTAGCAACACCAAGCAAATGAAGAGCTAACTGAACGAAGGACTGTTAATATCAGAAGTTGCAGCTTTGCACTTGGTTTTCGTCATCTGAATGGAAGTGGCCAGTTTGTCGTGATCTAGACTGTTTTATCCTAAATAGTGCCCTCTCCCATATTGTCCTAGACCTAGAGTGAATGGAGGAGTTGTTTTGTGAGCTTTTCAAACTGGAACCGCGACAGGGCTTTCTCTCGTGTGCTTTGCTGTTGTGTGTTTATGTTCATTTGCTTTTGAAAGTTATTGGCTGCTCTGCCAACAGATATACACCACATGTATTTGCTAAGTGTCAGCACCATCTTTCAACCAGCTTCTTGCAGTTTGAATAATCACAAATCATTTATTTTTGAATTGAACAGAACCATTTGACCATAATCGCCTAAGGATCGGTACAGATTGAGTGCTCACTAGTCAATTACAGAATGACTCAATTTAAACAGCGATCAAAATATACTGCCGAATGTTATTGTGCTGAACAGGCGTAGTGTGAAAATGAGAAAATCACAGCTTTCATTTCATGTTGTTGTTATTGTCACATATATAGTTATCTGAAGGCTACATTTAGTTTCTCGGGTAACAAGCAGTGGCTTCATACTGTAGGAATGGTTGCCATGGATTTCCCATGTACTGAGTCTTGTTTGAGACCCAAGCCTGACTTTAAAGCTATTGACCTCTAGATTGGCTCAAAGCTACAGTAGATTTTAATACTGTAACCAGTTGGACTATTCTCTGCGACTAGCATCAAGGTGATGATGGATATCTTGTCATCTGGGCTGGAGAGAAATAGCATGTTAACTCTTAGTGTGACTACAACCACAGACAGGACATGATCCTTGCATTTCATTTTCTACATCTCTCTTTCACCACTATGTGTGCATGTGTGTGTGTCTATGTGTGTGTGCATGTGTGTGTGTTTGTGTAAAGCTCTTATTCGTCAGCTTATGTATAATTACAGTTATTGCTGATGAGTCACTCGCTCCCACTGGCTCATTCACCTGGGTGAACATTTCTGGGAAAATGTATTTTTTTGACCAGATTTCCATGTTCAGACATCCTGTGTGGTTAAAGAAAACATTGTGTACGTGTGAACGGTGGGACTCAGAGACTGTCACAAAGCATGATGTCATGTCATCACGTCAGTCAGTGCAGCCGCATAGCTGAGCGTGGGGAGGGAGGGAGAGAGGGGGAGAGAGGGTGAGAGAGAGAGACGGGGGAGGGAGAGAGATGGGGAGAGAGAGAGAACGAGAGAGAGAGGGAGAGAGAGAGAGGGGTGGTAAGAGAGGGAGGGAGAGGGGGGAGAGAGAGAGGGGGAGAGCGAGAGAGAGAAAGAGAGAGGGAGAGATGGGGGAGGGAGAGAGATGGGGGAAAGAGAGAGAGGGAGAGGGGGGAGAGAGCGAGAGAAAGAGAGAGAGAGAGGGGGAGAGAGAAAGATAGAGAGTTGAGAGATAAACATAACATGAACAGCCAGTGGGCTCATTGCTCATCTGTGAGAGAGGGGGAGAGCGAGAGAGAGAAAGAGAGAGGGAGAGATGGGGGAGGGAGAGAGATGGGGGAAAGAGAGAGAGGGAGAGGGGGGAGAGAGCGAGAGAAAGAGAGAGAGAGAGGGGGAGAGAGAAAGATAGAGAGTTGAGAGATAAACATAACATGAACAGCCAGTGGGCTCATTGCTCATCTGTGTCTTGCTGACGGAGAGGCTGTTTTTCATGACTAAGTATTTGGGTTCTCCTCTGTCATGTAGTGCTGTCCTATGTGTGGTTGTCTTCTAGTCGTATACCGGAACCCATGTTCAGCAGTACTATTTCAGCAGTCTCTTTTTAAAGATACTCACAGTACAACTATGAAATGCGAGACGTGCAAAAAAAAAGGTACATGTTTAGCAATAGAATGGCATTAACTGTTATCCCTTCCTCTGATCATTGTAGGTTGAAAACGTGTTGTAATCAAGTTGTAAACATGTTATGTGTTGAAAACTTGTTGTAATGACAACATTTACCTGTCGATCAATGACTTGTGAAACTGCATTTTAATAAGAACCATGTCTGTTTCAAAGTTACCCTTTAAGTACAGGTCTCAGACCAGCTGACTCGACCCCCACTCCTAATCTTAACCATTGGGACATGAGAAGCAAAGCTGACCTCAGAGCAGCTCTTTTTGTGACTATGTCTATTTCTTTTGCCTTGTCAGCTGCCAGTTGTTTCCTATGAACAGTATGCTTCTTCTAGCCTGGTCCCCAATCTGTTTGTGCTGTCTTCTCAGATCTGGAACCAGGCTATGCCCACCCCCCCAGTCCCTTTGTTGATAGGCCAAGGCAAAATGTCAGACTGTTACCTCGCCGAGTTATTGACTGCGATTGGATGTTGACCCTTTTTTTTCTGATACTATATAGCCTCCTCTATATTTGTACTACTAGCTACTACCTTTATTTTGTATACCCAGCGAATTTAATTATAAGCATTGGTACAGTAGTGCCAAGTTAATTTTGTCGAAGCTGGGTCATATTCACTAGGGGGGGGGGGGCGACAAGTGTTTCTTATTGGCCAAAATAAGGAAGTCCTTCTCTGCTTCAGTCCATTTTTTTACCGCTTGGTACATAATGAATATGACACTGTTGGGCCAGAATGTCAGAAGACTGTTGGTTTTGCTCCCAGCAGGGAAGAATGTCTCACGTTTCACCGATTTCCTAATATGGATGCTGCACTATCCTGCCATTGACTGATAGCAGGCTTTAGCAACTACAGTTGAACCCGGAAGTTTACATACACTTAGGTTGGAGTCATTAAAACTCGTTTTTCAACCACTCCACACATTTCTTGTTAACAAACTATAGTTTTGGCAAGTCGGTTAGGACATCTACTGTGTTCATGACACAAGTAATTTTTCCAACAATTGTTTACAGACAGATTATTTCACTTATAATTCACTGTATCACAATTCCAGTTGGTCAGAAGTTTACATACACTAAGTTGACTGTGCCTTTTAACAGTTTGGAAAATTCCAGAAAATTATGTCACGGCTTTAGAAGCTTCTGATAGGCTAATTGACATCATTTGAGTCAATTAGAGGTGTATCTGTGGCTGTATTTCAAGGCCTACCTTCAAATTGAGTGCCTCTTTTCTTGACATCATGGGAAAATCAAAAGAAATCAGCCAAGACCTCAGGAAAAAATGTAGACCTCCGCAAGTCTGGTTCATCCTTGGGAGCAATTTCCAAACACCTGAAGGTACCACGTTCATCTGTATAAACAATAGTACGCAAGTATAAACACCATGGGACCACGGAGCCGTCATATCGCTCAGGAAGGAGACGCGTTCTGTGTCCTAGAGATTAACGTACTTTGGTGCGAAAAGTGCAAATCAATCCCAGAACAACAGCAAAGGACCTTGTGAAGATCCTGGAGGAAACAGGTACAAAAGTATCTATATCCACAGTAAAACGAGTCCTATATCGACATAACCTGAAAGGCCGCTCAGCAAGGAAGAAGCCACGGCTCCAAACCGCCAGAAAAAAGCCAGAAAAAAGCCAGACTACGGTTTGCAACTGCACATGGGGACAAAGATTGTACTTTTTGGAGAAATGTCCTCTGGTCTGAATAAACAAAAATAGAACTGTTTGGCCATAATGAACTGCGTTATTTTTGGAGGAAAAACGGGGAGGCTTGCAAGCCGAAGGACACCATCCCAACTGTGAAGCACGGGGGTCGCAGCATCATGTTGTGGGGGTGCTTTGCTGCAGGAGGGACTGGTGCACTTCACAAAATAGATGGCATCATGAGGAACTAAAATTATATTGAAGCAACATCTCAAGACATCAGTCAGGAAGTTAAAGCTTGGGTCTTCCAAATGGACAATGACCCCAAGCATACTTCCAAAGTTGTGGCAAAATGGCTTAAGGACAACAAAGTCAAGCTATTGGAGTGGCCATCACAAAGCCCTGACTTCAATCCTATAGAAAATTTGTGGGCAGAACTGAAAAAGTGTGTGCGAGTAAGGAGGCCTACAAACCTGACTCAGTTACACCAGCTCTGTAAGGAGGAATGGGCCAAAATTCACCTAACTTATTGTGGAAGGCTTGTGGAAGGCTACCCGAAACATTTGACCCAAGTTAAACAATTTAAAGAGAATGCTACCAAATACTAATTGAGTGTATGTAAACTTCTGACCCACTGGGAAAGTGATGAACGAAATACAAGCTGAAATAAATCATTCTCTCTACCATTATTCTGACATTTCACATTCAAATAAAGTGGTAATCCTAACTGTTTTAAGACAGGGAATTCTTACTAGGATTAAATGTCAGGAATTGTGAAAAACCGAGTTTAAATGTATTTGGCTAAGGCGTATGTAAACTTCCGACTTCAACTGTACAGTCGTGGCCAAAAGTTTTGAGAATGTCACAAATATTAATTTTCACAAAGTCTGCTGCCTCAGTTTGTATGATGGCAATTTGCATATACTCCAGAATGTTATGAAGAGTGATCAGATGAATTGTCGCAAATTCCCTCTTTGCCATGCAAATGAACTGAATCCCCCAAATAATTTTCACTGCATTTCAGCCCTGCCACAAAAGGACCAGCTGACATCATGTCAGTGATTCTCTCGTTAACACATGTGTGAGTGTTGACGAGGACAAGGCTGGAGATCACTCTGTCATACTGATTGAGTTCGAATAACAGACTGAATGCTTCAAAAGGAGGGTGGTGCTTGGAATCATTGTTCTTCCTCTGTCAACCATTGTTACCTGCAAGGAAACACGTGCCGTCATCATTGCTTTGCACAAAAAGGGCTTCACAGGCGAGGATATTGCTGCCAGTAAGATTGCACCTAAATCAACCATTTATCGGATCATCAAGAACTTCAAGGAGAGCGGTTCAATTGTTGTGAAGAAGGCTTCAAGGTGCCCAAGAAAGTCCAGCAAGCGCCAGGACCGTCTCCTAAAGTTGTTTCAGCTGCGGGATCGGGGCACCACCAGTACAGAGCTTGCTCAGGAATGGCAGCAGGCAGGTGTGAGTGCATCTGCACACACTGTGAGGCGAAGACTTTTGGAGGATGGCCTGGTGTCAAGAAGGGCAGCAAAGAAGCCACTTCTCTCCAGGAAAAACATCAGGGACAGACTGATATTCTGCAAAATGTACAGGGATTGGACTGCTGAGGACTGAGGTAAAGTCATTTTTTCTGATGAATCCCCTTTCTGATTGTTTGGGGTACCCGGAGAAAAGCTTGTCCAGAGAAGACAAGGTGAGCGCGACCATCAGTCTTGTGTCATGCCAACAGTAAAGGATCCTGAGACCATTCATGTGTTGCTTCTCAGGCAAGGGAGTGGGCTCACTCACAATTTTGCCTAAGAACACAGCCATGAATAAAGAATGGTACCAACACATCCTCCTAGAGCAACTTCTCCCAACCATCCAGGAACAGTTTGGTGACGAACAATGCCTTTCCAGCATGATGGAGCACCTTGCCATAAGGCAAAAGTGATAACTAAGTGGCTCGGGGAACAAAACATCAATATTTCGGGTTCATGACCAGGAAACTCCCCAGACCTTAATCCCATTGAGAACTTGTGGTCAATCCTCAAGAGGCGGGTGGACAAACAAAACCCCACAAATTCTGATAGGGTGGATTGCAGAGGTCTTGAAAAAGAAGGGTCAACATTGCAAATATTGACTCTTTGCATCAACTTCATGTATTTGTCAATAAAAGCCTTTGACACTTATGAAATGCTTGTAATTATACTTCAGTATTCCATAGTAACATCTGACAAAAATATCTGAAGACACTGACACAGCAAACTTTGTGGAAATTAATATTTGTGTCATTCTCAAAACGTTTGGCCACGACTGTATGTGATATACACTGAGGGTACAAAACATTAAGAACACCTTCCTAATATTGAGTCCCCTCCTATGTTGACTCCAATGCTTCACACAGTTGTGTCAAGTTGGCTGGATGTCCTTTGGGTGGTGAACCATTCTTAATACACGCAGGAAACTGTTGAACGTGAAAAACCCAATGGCGTTGTGCCTGGCACCTACTACCAGACCCTGTTCAAAGGTACTTCAATCTTTTGTCTTGCCAATTCAATCTCTAAATGGTATACATACACAGTCCATGTCTCAATTGGCTCACCTGAATTCACCTGGTCAGTCTTTGTCATGGAAAGAGCAGGTGTTCATAATGTTTTGTACACTCGGTGTTCATGTAGGTATAGCAACTATGTGATATACATGTAGCTATAGCAAATATGTGACTGTTAGTTATTTATAATGAACAATGTGTATTCCTTGAGGGTATGCTACTGTACAAGTAATTGCAATTCTGTCTCTTCTGTCTATCATGCATGTTTGATTCTGAGAGAGAAGGTTGACAGCACTGTCACCAGTGTAACTGTATGTATCATCATTGCAGCTATTGATTATTATTAACATATTAATGATGAAGGTATTGATTATAATAAACATATTCATGATAAAGATATTGATTATAATAAGCTTCCTAAAGCTTAACATTTATTGATGGTGATATTTGTTAATTTGATGCTATTGTCCGTTGACCAGTCTCAGCGCTTTTTTCAGAAACGTGTCATTAGGAATATCTCATTGGTTCATTCTGTATTCCCTGTGTATAGCAGACTAATGACATGGTGATTTCTAATCCATCTCTCGGTGTAACACATGCTAGAACTGTACTATGTACTGATATTGTTGACTTGTTTCTTTCCTGTCTCAATCAGTGCTTTTTCAGATGCTTCATTGCGTATTAGGTTGAATATCCATGCATTCTTCATGTCACTCTGTCACCTACAGGTCCTCGTTTTTACCATATTGGACTTGGTCGTCCACAATGCTCATTATGAAACAAAATTTGGATTTTAGGTAGAAATAAATGTTGCAAAGTGCTGCACAAACACTAGTCTAGATGCATGTTTTTATTTGCTTGCACAGCATTGAACATGGATGAGAATGGCACTGAACATGGATGAGAATGGCACTGAACATGGATGAGAATGGCACTGAACATGGATGAGAATGGCACTGAACATGGATGTGAATGCCCCTGAACATGGATGAGAATGGCACTGAACATGGATGAGAATGGCGCCGGAGGAGATGGCTGCCTTTTTACGGGCTCTATCAGGAATCAAGGTAAGACCAAAGTGCAGACTGTGTGAAGTAACAATGTTTATTGTTACCACAGGGGCAGGCAAACGACAGGTCAAGACAGGCAGGGGTCAATAATCCAGAGTAGTAGCGAGGTACTGGACGGCAGGCAGGGTCAGGGTCAGGGACGGGCAGAATGGTCAGGCGGGGGGGTACAGGGTAAGGACAGGCAAGGGTCAAAAACCAGGAGGACGAGAAAGAGAGGCTGGGAAAAGACAGGAGCTGACAGGACAAACGCTGGTAAGCTTGACAAACAAGATGAACTGGCCACAGACAAACAGAAAACACAGGTATAAATACACAGGGGATAATGGGGAAGATGGGTGACACCTGGAGAGGGGTGGAGACAAGACAGGTGAATCAGATCAGGGTGTGACAGGCTCCTAATCAATTGTGCTATTTTGTGTGTTTTTTCATGTTGTTTGTATCTTATTTTGTACATAATATTTCTGCCACCGTCTCTTTTGACCCGAAAAGAGCTTCTGGATATCAGAACAATGATTACTCACCTCGAACTGGACAAAGATTTTTCTTTAACGAGTCGAATGCGAAGGATTTACTCCAGACACCGGACCAGGCCCAAATCCCATCATTCGCATGAAGAAAAGATGCCTATACAGGAGACGCAGGTCCGGGTGCCTTGTTAGACTTCGTCGGCGAGTAGGTAACCCACCTCTACCATCCGTCCTATTGGCCAACGTGTAATCATCGGAGAATACACTGGATGAGCTCCGTTCAAGACCATCCTACCAACGGGACATTAAAACTGTTTCACCGAGTCGTGGCTGAACGAAGACATGGATAATATACAGTTGGCTGGTTTTTCAGTGCATCGGCAAGACAGAACAGCTGCCTCCGGTAAGATAAGGGGTGGCGGTCTATGTCTACAGTATGTCTCTCTGGTCTGATATGTTAATTCTTAACCCGTCACTTTGTACAGTTTGTTCAAAAGGGGCGGTTTCGTCAGGCTGACACGCTGTCTGACCACACTCAAGGGGGTGGTGACTACTTACTGTGCACAGTTAATTTCCTCTTATAGTTTCTAAAATCACAACCCTCTCTTAACAAAAACACTTTCATCATGTTTCCTATAGCATGCGCAACGCAGAGGATGGAAACTTCATACATGTAGTGACATCACAAAATAATGACATCACAAAATAACACACAATATGACAGTGTTATTTAGACTGCTTTTGACCATTCCCCACATTCTATGTTAGAAATAATGTTCCAGTATTCGCTTTAGAACGTGTTAGCGTTTTGGTGGGAAAAAGTATGTGAAACCAAGGCATATTCCTCTGGTGAACATTGGAGAGGGAGATGCTGAATGTACTGTCCTTGATTTACAACAGGGTGTGAGGTGTTAACCCCCAAAAAGATTTGTCATGGGTCCTCAGATCCTCAAAAAGTCCTACAGCTGCACCACCGAGAGCATCCTGACTGGTTGCATCACCGCCTGGTATGGCAACTGCTCGGCCTCTGACCGCAAGGTGCTACATAGGGTAATGCGTACGGCCCAGTACATCACTGGGGCCAAGCTTCCTGCCATCCATGACCTCTATACCAGGCGGTGTCAGAGGAAGACCCTAAAAATGGTCAAAGACTCCAGCCAACCTAGTCATAAACTGTTCTCTATGCTACCGCACGGCAAGCGATACTGGAGTGCCAAGTGTAGGTCCAAAAGGCTTCTTAACAGCTTCAACCCCCAAGCCATAAGACGGCTGTACAGCTAATCAAATGGCTACCCAGACTATTTGCATAGAGCCCCCCCCCCCCCCCCCCTTTTTTTACACTGCTGCAACTCGCTGTTTATTATCTATGCATAGTCACTTTACTACTACCTACATGTACATATTACCTCAACAACCTCGACTAAACTGTAGCCCTGCCCATTGACTCTGTACCGGTATCCCCTGTATATAGCCTTGTTATTGTTATTTTATTGTTGCTCTTCAATTATATATTTTTTTGTTTATTTAGTAAATAAATAAATATTTATTTTTCTTGACTCTTATTTTTTTAAATGGCATTGTTGGTTCAGCGCTTGTAAGTAAGCCTTTCACTGAAAGGTCTACACCTGTTGTATTCGGCGCATGTGTCAAATATAATTTGATTTGAAAGCTTGTGTCTGAGAAAATGACTGATAGTGAGTAGTCTCAATAATAAGTCGTCTGTTTTAATGCAGCGGTCTGGTTTTTGTAGCAAATAGCCTATTATTATTGACTGACCTTGGAATTTCTCTCCTTATCTTTCTTTTTGCTACATAGTCTTGCTAACACCAGCCTCTACGTCATACAAGCCAGTGGCTCCTGCACTAAAGAGCCAATCAAGAATTGCATGTTGCGTTGGCGCCATCTTGTGTGAGTTTTGGCCATCTCAATTGCAGAACAAAAATGGACATTTCCCCTGTCTTCTATTTGCAAAGGTAGGCAGATACACCCATATGTATCAACCAAACTATAGTAAGAGTTCTGATCTAGGATCAGGTCCCCTCTGTCCAGGTAATCTTATTTGTGGTGATCTACAGTAAATGGCAAACCTGATCCTAAATCTACTCTCCTACTCTTGAGACACTCTTCTCTTACTTTTCTTAAATCACCACTGGGCAAGTAACTCAATGCAAAGCCACAGCTATGGAGCTAGCCCTAACACCAACATCCACCCACCACTAGGCAGTCACAGAACAGCGCCCGGTTTCCCAAAAGCATCTTAACGCTAGGTTCATCCTATGGTTCTAACCATAAACTTAGGCTTAAGATGCTCTTGTGACACCGGGCCCATATCTGTGAGAGCTGTAATGGTCTGATGAGATGCCAAAGCCACAAAGAGGTCCAGTGGCATTCAGGTGGTGAGCCACACATCTGACACCAGCTATCAACAGCATTAAGTCCCTGTTTGGAGCAACAGTCAGCAAGATTGTAACAAAAGGCATCTGACTTGACATAATGCTGAGGACTGGGAGTTTGTTTGTGGTCCAAGATCAAGGGCTGAGTTGACTTCAATTCACTTGAACAAATCCAGCAAATGTTTATATGAATTTGGTAAACATTTCAATAACTGTAGTGTGGATGATGGCCATCGCCTCCTAAATACTACCACAAAAACCTCAATCCCCATATGGCATTGCTGCCTGGGGGCGTGGCTTTCTAATTAGACAGACTTGATAAAGGTGTGTGAGAGCACACAGCCAAAGTAACTAAGTCACCTTCATAGAGATAGATAGAGGACACCTTTATATCAGTGCCATTGTAGTGTTTGTGACAGCATAGGCAGAGCCATTGAGGCTACAACCCATTGGAATCCCCACCCAGTTGACTACTTGACTACATTCAAATGTCGGATGATGGCAATGTCCAATAACAATGGCAATGTGCATCCTAAAATGGGTTATATCCACGATGAGTCCTCTATCTATCTCTATGGTAGCCTTGCACAAGCCTTGGCTTGTGGGAGCTGGAACGGCTCATAGGAGCAGGAGCCTATCTCCTGTTTCTGTAGCGTGAGGCAGCTTGATGTACAAATACACCCCCTGGACAGGACGGTAGTCTATAGTAGGGCCTTGTATTACACCCCCTGGACAGGACACTAGTCTATAGTAGGGCCTTGTATTACACCCCCTGGACAGGACACTAGTCTATAGTAGGGCCTTGTATTACACCCCCTGGACAGGACACTAGTCTATAGTTGGGCCTTGTATTACACCCGCTGGACAGGACACTAGTCTGTAGTAGGGCCTTGTATTACCCCCCCTGGACAGGACACTAGTCTATAGTAGGGCCTTGTATTACACCCCCTGGACAGGACACTAGTCTATAGTAGGGCCTTGTATTACACCCCCTGGACAGGACACTAGTCTATAGTAGGGCCTTGTATTACACCCCCTGGACAGGACACTAGTCTATAGTAGGGCCTTGTATTACACCCCCTGGACAGGACACTAGTCTATAGTAGGGCCTTGTATTACACCCGCTGGACAGGACACTAGTCTATAGTAGGGCCTTGTATTACACCCCCTGGACAGGACACTAGTCTATAGTAGGGCCTTGTATTACACCCCCTGGACAGGACACTAGTCTATAGTAGGGCCTTGTATTACACCCCCTGGACAGGACGGTAGTCTATAGTAGGGCCTTGTATTACCCCCCCTGGACAGGACACTAGTCTATAGTTGGGCCTTGTATTACACCCCCTGGACAGGACGGTAGTCTATAGTAGGGCCTTGTATTACACCCCCTGGACAGGACGGTAGTCTATAGTAGGGCCTTGTATTACCCCCCCCTGGACAGGATACTAGTCTATAGTTGGGCCTTGTATTACACCCCCTGGACAGGACGGTAGTCTATAGTAGGGCCTTGTATTACACCCCCTGGACAGGACGGTAGTCTATAGTAGGGCCTTGTATTACACCCCCTGGACAGGACACTAGTCTATAGTTGGGCCTTACCCCCAATAAATCTCATTGTTGAGTGGCAAGCAGAGACGCATCCAGTCCCATATTTACAATCTCTGTTGGAGGCTCCTACATTTAGGATGTATACTAACTGCTGAAACAGTCATTTTAATGTTCATAAAGTCCTATGTAACTGGCCACTGTGTACTTCCTGTTCCTGTGAGAACCTATATAACAACCACAAGTCCCCCTCAACAGGAAGAGAGATGGGGGCTGAGAAACCAGGCACCTATTCTTCATTTTTCATTTACAGATGACACAAAAGAGATTCTTCATACTTGGGATCTCTCACTATGGGGTGAATCCTGTCTTCTACTTAAGTCACATTTTCAGTTATTCATGCATTGATGCTAATGGGAGACTAATTGAAGTTCTGACTAAAGCTGAAGTTAGGGCTCACCCTTATATCAATCACTATAGTCAATGTTTGATTGTGTCTCATTGATGATGCTATGTATAGTACCTGTCTCCACAGAACTCAGGGAAGAGACCCTTCCTACTTGCTTCTATATGGATCCTCATTAATTATTTCCTGCCAAGGCAGTAGATACTCTTCCTGGGGTTCATTATGGATCCCCATTAGTTTCTACCAAGGCAGCAGATACTCTTCCTGGGGTTCATTATGGATCCCCATTAGTTCCAGCCAAGGCAGCAGCTACTCTTCCTGGGGTTCATTATGGATCCCCATTAGTTCCTGCCAAGGCAGCAGCTACTCTTCCTGGGGTTCATTATGGATCCCCATTAGTTCCTGCCAAGGCAGCAGCTACTCTTCCTGGGGTTCATTATGGATCCCCATTAGTTCCTGCCAAGGCAGCAGCTATTCTTCCTGGGGTTCATTATGGATCCTTATTAGTTCCTGCCAAGGCAGCAGCTACTCTTCTTGGGGTTCATTATGGATCCCCATTAGTTCCTGCCAAGGCAGCAGCTACTCTTCCTTGGGTATATTATGGATCCCCATTAGTTCCTGCCAAGGCAGCAGCTACTCTTCCTGGGGTTCATTATGGATCCCCATTAGTTCCTGCCAAGACAGCAGCTACTCTTCCTGGGGTTCATTATGGATCCCAATTAGTTCCAGCCAAGGCAGCAGCTACTCTTCCTGGGGTTCATTATGGATCCCCATTAGTTCCTGCCAAGGCAGCAGCTACTCTTCCTGGGGTTCATTATGGATCCCCATTAGTTCCTGCCAAGGCAGCAGCTACTCTTCCTGGGGTTCATTATGGATCCCCATTAGTTCCTGCCAAGGCAGCAGCTATTCTTCCTGGGGTTCATTATGGATCCTTATTAGTTCCTGCCAAGGCAGCAGCTACTCTTCTTGGGGTTCATTATGGATCCCCATTAGTTCCTGCCAAGGCAGCAGCTACTCTTCCTTGGGTATATTATGGATCCCCATTAGTTCCTGCCAAGGCAGCAGCTACTCTTCCTGGGGTTCATTATGGATCCCCATTAGTTCCTGCCAAGGCAGCAGCTACTCTTCCTGGGGTCCAGCAAAATTAAGGCAGTTATACAATTTAAAAAACATTACAAAATATTCACAACAGATTTGACAACACATTCAGTGTGTGCCCTCAGGCCCCTACTCTACTACCACATATCTACAACACAAAATCCAAGTGTATGTGTGTGTATAGTGCATGTGTCTGTGTCTATGTTTGTGTTGCTTCACAGTAAGTGGGTGGAACTTCCCCCAGTAGACCAGGAAGTTACTCAGGAATCAGATAACAAGGTGGAAAGAAGAAGAAAGTGTCTCAACTATAACCAGCCAGGACATGTTACTGTATAACCAGCCAGGATATGTTACTGTATAACCAGGCAGGACATGTTACTGTATAACCAGCCTGGACATGTTACTGTATAACCAGCCAGGACATGTTACTGTATAACCAGGCAGGACATGTTACTGTATAACCAGCCAGGATATGTTACTGTATATCCAGCCAGGACATGTTACTGTATAACCAGGCAGGACATGTTACTGTATAACCAGCCAGGATATGTTACTGTATAACCAGGCAGGACATGTTACTGTATAACCAGCCAGGACATGTTACTGTATAACCAGGCAGGACATGTTACTGTATAACCAGCCAGGATATGTTACTGTATATCCAGCCAGGACATGTTACTGTATAACCAGGCAGGACATGTTACTGTATAACCAGCCAGGATATGTTACTGTATAACCAGGCAGGACATGTTACTGTATAACCAGGCAGGACATGTTACTGTATAACCAGCCAGGATATGTTACTGTATAACCAGGCAGGACATGTTACTGTATAACCAGCCAGGATATGTTACTGTATAACCAGGCAGGACATGTTACTGTATAACCAGGCAGGACATGTTACTGTATAACCAGGCAGGACATGTTACTGTATAACCAGGCAGGACATGTTACTGTATAACCAGCCAGGACATGTTACTGTATAACCAGCCAGGACATGTTACTGTATAACCAGGCAGGACATGTTACTGTATAACCTGCCAGGACATGTTACTGTATAACCAGCCAGGACATGTTACTGTATAACCAGCCAGGACATGTTACTGTATAACCAGCCAGGACATGTTACTGTATAACCAGGCAGGACATGTTACTGTATAACCTGACAGGACATGTTACTGTATAACCAGCCATGACATGTTACTGTATAACCAGCCAGGACATGTTACTGTATAACCAGCCATGACATGTTACTGTATGACCTGACAGGACATGTTACTGTATAACCAGCCAGGACATGTTACTGTATAACCAGCCATGACATGTTACTGTATAACCAGCCAGGACATGTTACTGTATAACCAGCCAGGACATGTTACTGTATAACCAGCCAGGACATGTTACTGTATAACCACTGTATAACCAGCCAGGACATGTTACTGTATAACCAGCCAGGACATGTTACTGTATAACCAGCCAGGACATGTTACTGTATAACCAGCCAGGACATGTTACTGTATAACCAGCCAGGACATGTTACTGTATAACCAGCCAGGACATGTTACTGTATAACCAGCCAGGACATGTTACTGTATAACCAGCCATGACATGTTACTGTATAACCAGCCAGGACATGTTACTGTATAACCACTGTATAACCAGCCAGGACATGTTACTGTATAACCAGCCAGGACATGTTACTGTATAACCAGCCAGGACATGTTACTGTATAACCAGCCAGGACATGTTACTGTATAACCAGCCAGGACTGTTTATGTATAACCAGCCAGGACATGTTACTGTATAACCAGCCAGGACATGTTACTGTATAACCAGCCAGGACATGTTACTGTATAACCAGCCAGGACATGTTACTGTATAACCAGCCATGACATGTTACTGTATAACCAGCCAGGACATGTTACTGTATAACCAGCCAGGATATGTTACTGTATAACCAGCCAGGATATGTTACTGTATAACCAGCCAGGACATGTTACTGTATAACCAGCCAGGATATGTTACTGTATAACCAGCCAGGACATGTTACTGTATAACCAGCCAGGACATGTTACTGTATAACTAGCCATGACATGTTACTGTATAACCAGCCAGGACATGTTACTGTATAACCACTGTATAACCAGCCAGGACATGTTACTGTATAACCAGCCAGGACATGTTACTGTATAACCAGCCAGGACATGTTACTGTATAACCAGCCAGGACTGTTTATGTATAACCAGCCAGGACATGTTACTGTATAACCAGCCAGGACATGTTACTGTATAACCAGCCAGGACATGTTACTGTATAACCAGCCAGGACATGTTACTGTATAACCAGCCAGGACATGTTACTGTATAACTAGCCATGAAATATTACTGTATAACCAGCCAGGACATGTTACTGTATAACCAGCCATGACATGTTACTGTATAACCAGCCAGGACATGTTACTGTATAACTAGCCATGACATGTTACTGTATAACCAGCCAGGACATGTTTCTGTTCCAAAAATTCCCACCTGCAACAGGTTTAAAAGCAGTCAGATTCGGACTCAGACTCTCGGTACTGGGGGCCTCCCCTGGGTGAACGTTGAGGTTTTTGCCCTAGCACTACAAAGCTCATTCAAAATATCAAAGCTAGATGGTGAGTTGGTTATTTGAATCAACTGTGTAGTGCTAGGGCAAAAAACATTAAGTTCACCAAGGAGGGTTTGGGAAACCCTGCTTTAAGGCACTGTAGCTATAGTCAGAAAACATTGTTTAAAATGTCTGAGTCCATCTATACCAATCCAGATATGACCAATAAGGTTTGCCAGAGGTGAGATGGAGGAAAGTATTGTGGATATCTACATCAGTGCAGACACACTGGGGGAACAGTGAGATCAGCACCACAACACATCTGCAGAAAGGCTAGCTACATGACAGTTACAACACCTTGACTTAAGAGAGAGACCAGTTACAACACCCTGACTAAAGAGAGAGACCAGCTACAGACCAATTACAACACCCTGACTAAAGAGAGAGACAAGCTACCGACCAGTTACAACACCCTGACTTAAGAGAGAGACCAGTTACAACACCCTGACTAAAGAGAGAGACCAGTTACAACACCCTGACTAAAGAGAGAGACAAACTACAGACCATTTACAACACCCTGACTAAAGAGAGAGACAAACTACAGACCAGTTACAACACCCTGACTAAAGAGAGAGCCAAACTACAGACCAGATACAACACCCTGACTAAAGAGAGAGACAAGCTACCGACCAGTTACAACACTCTGACTAAAGAGAGAGACCAGTTACAACACCCTGACTAAAGAGAGAGACAAACTACCGACCAGTTACAACACCCTGACTAAAGAGAGAGACAAACTACCGACCAGTTACAACACCCTGACTAAAGAGAGAGACAAACTACCGACCAGTTACAACACCCTGACTAAAGAGAGAGAGACCAGCTACCGACCAGTTACAACACCCTGACTGAGGAGAGAAACCAGTTACAACACCCTGACTGAGGAGAGAAACCAGTTACAACACCCTGACTGAGGAGAGAAACCAGTTACAACATCCTGACTGAGGAGAGAAACCAGTTACAACACCCTGACTGAGGAGAGAAACCAGTTACAACACCCTGACTGAGGAGAGAAACCAGTTACAACACCCTGTCTGAGGAGAGAAACCAGTTACAACACCCTGACTGAGGAGAGAAACCAGTTACAACACCCTGACTGAGGAGAGAAACCAGTTACAAAACACTGACTGAGGAGAGAAACCAGTTACAACACCCTGACTGAGGAGAGAAACCAGTTACAACACCCTGACTGAGGAGAGAAACCAGTTACAACACCCTGACTGAGGAGAGAAACCAGTTACAACACCCTGACTGAGGAGAGAAACCAGTTACAACACCCTGACTGAGGAGAGAAACCAGTTACAACACCCTGACTAAAGAGAGAGACAAGCTACCGACCAGTTACAACACCCTGACTAAAGAGAGAGAGACCAGCTACCAACCAGTTACAACACCCTGTCTGAGGAGAGAAACCAGTTACAACACCCTGTCTGAGGAGAGAAACCAGTTACAACACCATGACTAAAGAGAGAGACAAGCTACCGACCAGTTACAACACCCTGACTAAAGAGAGAGAGACCAGCTACAGACCAGTTACAACACCCTGACTAAAGAGAGACCAGCTACAGACCAGTTACAATACCCTGTCTGAGGAGAGAAACCAGTTACAACACCCTGACTAAAGAGAGAGACAAGCTACCGACCAGTTACAACACCCTGTCTGAGGAGAGAAACCAGTTACAACATCCTGACTGAGGAGAGAAACCAGTTACAACACCCTGACTGAGGAGAGAAACCAGTTACAACACCCTGTCTGAGGAGAGAAACCAGTTACAACACCCTGTCTGAGGAGAGAAACCAGTTACAACACCCTGTCTGAGGAGAGAAACCAGTTACAACACCCTGACTGAGGAGAGAAACCAGTTACAACACCCTGACTGAGGAGAGAAACCAGTTACAACACCCTGACTGAGGAGAGAAACCAGTTACAACACCCTGTCTGAGGAGAGAAACCAGTTACAACACCCTGACTAAAGAGAGAGACAAGTTACCGACCAGTTACAACACCCTTTCTGAGGAGAGAAAGCAGTTACAACACCCTGACTAAAGAGAGAGACAAGCTACCGACCAGTTACAACACCCTGACTAAAGAGAGAGACAAGCTACATGACAGTTACAACACCCTGACTGAAGAGAGAGACCAGCTACAGACCAGTTACAACTCCCTGACTAAAGAGAGAGACCAGCTACAGACCAGTTACAACACCATGTCTGAGGAGAGAAACCAGTTACAACACCCTGACTAAAGAGAGAGACAAGCTACGGACCAGTTACAACACCCTGACTAAAGAGAGAGACCAGCTACAGACCAGTTACAACACCCTGTCTGAGGAGAAAAACAAGTTACAACACCCTGACTAAAGAGAGAGACAAGCTACCGACCAGTTACAACACCCTGACTAAAAAGAGAGACCAGCTACAGACCAGTTACAACACCCTGTCTGAGGAGAGAAACAAGTTACAACACCCTGACTAAAGAGAGAGACCAGCTACAGACCAGTTACGACACCCTGACTAAAGAGAGAGAGACCAGCTACGGACCAGTTACAACACCCTGTCTGAGGAGAGAAACCAGTTACAACACCCTGACTAAAGAGTGAGACCAGCTACAGACCAGTTACAACACCCTTTCTGAGGAGAGAAAGCAGTTACAACACCCTGACTAAAGAGAGAGACAAGCTACCGACCAGTTACAACCAGTATATTACCAATATTATTTCCTCTTTATACCAGTAGTTATTTTCACAGATTGTAGCTTCCTCTATACCAGTAGTTGTTTGACAAATCAACATTACATTAGTACATTTTACTTTGTGCACACTGCATGTGGTGCATTTCATCATTTCCATTTCATATACTGTCACGAATCCTGCTTCCTGAGTCTGTGTTTGCCTGTGTTTCTGTCCTGGAGTGTGTTTCCGGTGTCCTGGAACGCACCCGGTCTGGTTGCCGGGCGAATTAGCTTGTTGGGAGATTGATGTTCACCCGCACCTGTATCCCATCAGTAATCTGCACACCTGTCCTGATCATCACCTCTCCCCTTCAAAAGCTCTGACCTGACATCCATTCCCTGCCGGATCGTTAGCCATGAACATTACTCACCCGGATCATTCACCCCATTCCCGCCTGGTCGACGGAGGATTCCGCTACTCCATTGGATTCACCTATTTCCTCCCATCAATTCACCACCGCTGCCCGCTACGCCATCTGGATATATCTACCCATTCACATTTTCTTGTAAATAAATACTCACCTTCTTCCTACGTTCCTTGTCCTGGTCTGCTTCTGGGTTCGATTTTGAAAGAACGGGTCATATACAGTATATTAATAGTACTTTCTACAGAATTTTAGAAAACCCCTATTGACGCACCGGAACACTATAAAAATATCCCCATCAAAATCTGTCAGTTTAAGCAGCAGATATATCTGTATGGGCTGCTCTTCCTCATCTGTAGTGGAAGGTGGCCGAGCTAAAGCGGTGTTTGTCAGAACATGAGACATCCCAAAAATCGCTCTTCTTACAAAAACGTCTGTAGGGTCTGAGCGGTTTGGCCTACAAACTAACATCAACACATTGTGGAAAGGAGAGATTCTGCAGAACTGTCCTAGCAGGTCGACCAACTTCCTGATTGAATGTGATTGAATACTTAGAACAGTTTCACCTGCAGTTGGTCACTGATAGAGATCAGAACAGTACTGAGAGGACAAACACACAAGCACGTAAACACTCACTGAGACACCCACACAAATATATTTAAAGTTCCCCTTTTAAACTTCTGATTAAGATGCAGACAGATTTACACCATTTCCATCCCCTTCACCATGGAAACGGTCAACAGAACCAGAGGAACCTTTACCGTCTGAGCCACCAACGATCTCAGATTCACTTCCTCTTTCCCTGCCAGCATCTCCATGGTGGCTGGGGGCGGCGCTGCCAATGGTACGATGAGTCTCATGGCGCCCGCCATCACCCCGTCAGGAACGGATATAACCCTGACCATCGAGGCCGCTCGAGCCACAGACTTGAACAACGCATTCCTACGTCTCTACGTTGTCAGCAAAGTAAGGGTCTTGTTCAAAACTCTAAAATGGCCTCCTTTTCTCATATCCTCTCACCCTGATATGAAAGGAATTGGTTGTGTAAGCTACATCAGTTGTCTGACTAAGCTCTCTCTCTATCTTTACCTCTCTGTGTTCCCCCCTTCTCCTTCCCTCCCTCCCTACAGTAGACAGATTTTACCACTCCCCAGAACGGGCTACCAGGCATCTCCTCCAAGCGGCCAGGATTCTGGTCTAGAAGCACGGTTTCGATTGCTAATACAGTTTTGTTTCGGTACTGCAGAGACAATTTCCGTACACGGCCACATAGAGAAGTCAGATTTGAAAATGTGTAATAAGTCACTTTAGTCATCACCTTTGTGAACAAAATATCCAATGAATTATTGAAATAATTATCGCTGAGGCTGATAAAAAAATGATATTTTATATTCATCCAATGTCTGCCATGTTTTTGGATGACGTAATGACGACGTCGCTGCTCCCTGTGCACACTGAGTGCTAGTGTGCATGTGATGTTGGACTGAGTAAACCGGATGCAACCTGGATATACACGTGATTACCTTGATAACAACGGGTGGACACACTGGACGCAGTCTCCAGTTCTTATTAGGCGGACCGAGCACGCCCCCATTCTCATCGACGGGGCTGTAGTGGAGCAGGTTGAGAGCTTCAAGTTCCTTGGCGTCCACATCACCAACAAACTAACTTGCTCCAAGCACAACAAGACATTCGTGAAGACGGCACGACAAAATCTATTCCCCCTCAGGAGACTGAAACGATTTGGCATGGGTATTCAGATCCTCAAAAGGTCTTACAGCTGCACCATCGCGAGCATCCTGACGGGTTGCATCACTGCATGGAATGGCAACTGCTCGGCCTCCGACCGCAAGGCACTACAGAGGGTAGTGCGGAATGCCCAGTACATCACCGGGGCCAAGCTTCCTGCCATCCAGAACCTCTATACCAGGCGGTGTCAAAGGAAGGCCCTAAAAATGGTGAAAGACTCCAGCCACCCTAGTCATAGACTGTTCTCTCTTCTACAGCACGGCAAGCAGTACCGGAGAGCCAAGTCTAGGTCCAAGAGGCTTCTAAATAGCTTCTATCCCCAAGCCATAAGACTCCTGAACAGCTAATCAAATGGCTTCCCTGGCTTTTGCATTGCCCCCCCACGCTGCTGCTACCTGCTGTTTTTATCTATGCATAGCCACTTCAATAACTCTACCTACATGTACATAATTACCTCAAATACCTCAACACAGGTGCCCCCGCACATTGACTCTCAACACTTCTACGGCGGTGGGCCCCAGGGCCGAGAACGTGACCCGGGTGGACTGCAGTTCCACCTGCTGTTCAAAGAAGGTAGAGCTGGTGGTTGTGGAGAGGGCAGGCAACGTGGGTGTGTGTTTGGGCTCAGTGAAGGACTTGGTGGGGTGGTTGTGAGCTCTACATCCCAGGGCCCAGTTTCCCAAAAGCATCTTAAGTCTAAGTCCATCATTATTACCACAGGATCCTTTTGTTCTAAGATTAACTTAGACTTAATATGCTTTTGGGAAACCGGGCCCAGGTCTCTGTCACCAACACTACAGCTGTACCTGTAGTTAGTACTACATCCACCCAGGTCTCTGTCACCAACACTACAGCTGTACCTGTAGTTAGAACTACATCCACCCAGGACTCTGTCACCAACACTACAGCTGTACCTGTAGTTAGTACTACATCCACCCAGGTCTCTGTCACCAACACTACAGCTGTACCTGTAGTTAGTACTACATCCACCCAGGTCTCTGTCACCAACACTACAGCTGTACCTGTAGTTAGTACTACGTCCACCAGGGGGCCACCTTTGACTCTGTTCCTGTATCTAAGGATCTGTGTGATGCTTTCTCTCCTCCTGTGGAATAGAGTAGAGCTGTAGAGTAGAGCTGTAGAGTTGTATAATAGTTCATGTAGGTAGATGTCATGTGGAACAGTGGAATCAGTGCAGAGAGAGTTGTGTCATTAGATGTAACCAGTATGTTTATGTTATGTTGTACTGAAAGACAGGGTGGAAATATGAATGTTTTGTCATAATACATGTGAAGGGTTTTTATTCCTCTTTTTATTCTATTACATCTGTCAAACTGAAACTATGGAGATATTGTCAGAACGTCTGCTTTTTCATTCTGAGAAACTCTTCACCCTCAGCATAGATAAAAAAAGACCCCTACTATAAATGGCCATTGGTGGCCGGTCAAACCACGGGGAGAAGTCTCCCCTACGTACAGATCTAGGATCAGGTTTCTCTCCCCCAATCTTAACCTTAACCATTAGTGGTGGAAATGTAAAACCGACCTAAGATCAGCGTCTAGGGACAACTTCCCCCCTCACCACCAGTCATAGAGTGAGAGCCATAATGTGTTCTCCATTTGAAGGCTGGGGTGCTGTAAACTCAGTCAGGATATATGTAGTGTATATGTCACTTAACAGGATCCCAAATAATTTTTGCAGATACAAAATTGTGACCCTATGAATTCATACATACATCATATAATATGATATAGAGTCACATCATGTATTATATTATCAAACTAAGGCTGGTGGAGTCATATCATGTATTATATTATCACATTAAGACTGGTGGAGTCATATCATGTATTATATTATTACACTAAGACTGGTGGAAGTCATATCATATCATGTATTATATTATCAAACTAAGACTGGTGGGAGTCATATCATGTATTATATTAACACACTAAGGCTGGTGGGAGTCATATCATGTATTATATTATCACACTAAGACTTGTGGGAGTCATATCATGTATTATATTATCAAACTAAGACTGGTGAGAGTCATATAATGTGGTATATTATCAAACTAAGGCTGGTGGGAGTCATATCATGTATTTTATTATCAAACTAAGACTGGTGGGAGTCATATCATGTATTATATTATCAAACTAAGACTGGTCGGAGTCATATCATGTATTATATTATCAAACTAAGGCTGGTGGAGTCATATCATGTATTATATTATCACACTAAGACTGGTGGGAGTCATATCATGTATTATATTATCAAACTAAGGCTGGTAGGAGTCATATCATGTATTATATTATCAAACTAAGACTGGTGGGAGTCATATCATGTATTATATTATCACACTAAGACTGGTGGAGTCATATAATGTATTATATTATCACACTAAGACAGGTGGGAGTCATATCATGCATTATATTATCACACTACGACTGGTGGAGTCATATCATGTATTATATTATTACACTAAGACTGGTGGGAGTCATATCATGTTTTATATTATCAAACTAAGACTGGTGGGAGTCATATCATGTATTATATTATCACACTAAGGCTGGTGGGAGTCATATCATGTATTATATTATCACACTAAGACTTGTGGGAGTCATATCATGTGTTATATTATCAAACTAAGGCTGGTGGGAGTCATATCATGTATTATATTATCAAACTAAGACTGGTGGGAGTCATATCATTTATTATATTATCAAACTAAGACAGGTGGGAATCATATAATGTATTATATTATCAAACTAAGGCTGGCGGGAGTCATATCATGTATTATATTATCAAACTAAGGCTGGTGAGAGTCATATCATGTATTATATTATCACACTAAGACTGGCGAGAGTCATATCATGTATTATATTATCACACTAAGACTGGTGGGAATCATATCATGTATTATATTATCACACTAAGTCTGGTGGGAGTCATATCATGTATTATATTATCAAACTAAGACTGGTGGGAGTCATATGATGTATTATATTATCAAACTAAGACTGGTGGGAGTCATGTCATGGATTATATTATCAAACTAAGGCTGGTGGGAATCATATCATGTATTATATTATCACACTAAGACTTGTGGGAGTCATATCATGGATTATATTATCAAACTAAGACTGGTGAGAGTCATATCATGTATTATATTATCACACTAAGACTGGTGGGAGTCATATCATGGATTATATTATCACACTAAGACTGGTGAGAGTCATATCATGATTTATATTAATCACATGTTTAATACTGTTTAATACTGTTGAGCCCTGTTTAATACTGATGAGCCCTGTGGGAAACATACATGTTTAGATTAGACACTAAGTCACGTGGTGACCAGTGTGGTGTTGATTTGACAGTTTCCTCTTCACTGTGGTTGACTGTTTAAAAACATGTATCACTATAATAAGTCACACAGACCCAGGACAGTCCAGAGAGAACACATAGATAGAGACGTACATTAGAGCTGAGAAAAGTAGAAGTTACTGTATTGGACCACAAGTGTGTTAAGATGTCAGAAGGAGACTATGAAAACACAGATGGATTTGAAGACGAGGAGCCTGATGCAATGAAGAAAACAGACATTGATGGCCAATTATATGCCAACTTAAGAGCCTTCAAGCCCAGTACAAGAGATGGAGTTGTTGCTTCTGGTAAGATTGCACGAACACACACACACAAACAAACACATAAGCACAAAAACAATTACAGGTGTGATAATCCTGTAGAACTCCAGCTTTATTTGTCTCAATCCTGGATGAAACATGACCAAAGATCTTTAATCATTTGTGATTCAGTACATGTTCAGTGGTGGAAGAGACCCTCTGGAGTTGCTGCAGTGTGTCTGGGGCTGCTGTGTGTTCTCCTACTGGCTGGGATCATAGGCCTGTCTGTCTACTGTAAGTTTAGTATGTTGTCACTGAGACTTAAGGAGCCTACTTAATCATACGTACTCATTAAAGGTGTGGTAGTTACATGTTTGATTAACTTTTCCCTTTTACAGATGGAGTCATTGGTCATCACGCCTCAACAGAGAGAGACCAGCTACAGGACAGCAACAGCCTTCTGACTAAAGAGAGAGACCAGCTACAGACCAGTTACAACAACCTGATTAAAGAAAGAGACCAGCTGCAGACAGAGAGAGTCCAGCTACAGACCAGTTACAACACCCTGACTAAAGAGAGAGACCAGCTACAGACTGAGAGAGATTTTCTTAGTGGGAGGTTTACCAATCTCAGTGAGTAAACCTACAGTAACACATTTTCATTAATCCACCACACTTTATCGTCTCTGTATTCTTTCATTAACTATATAGTGTGATAATTTGAAGGATATTCATGTTTTCATCTTGAAGAACAAACCTGTCCTGAACGCTGGCAGAAGTTTGAATCCAGTTGGTACTTCCTGTCTACTGAGACTAAAACCTTGAAGCAGAGCAGAGAGGACTGTCTGGAGAGAGGAGCAGACCTGGTGATCATAAACAGTGATAAGGAACAGGTGAGAGAGAGAGAGAGAGAGAGAGACACAGAGAGAGAGAGAGATAGGGAGAGAGAGAGACACACGGAGAGAGAGACACACACAGAGAGAGACAGGGAGAGAGAGACAGAGAGAGAGAAAGAAAGAGAGAGAGAGAGAGGGAGAGAGAGACAGAGAGAGAGACAGGGAGAGAGAGAGAGAGAGAGAGAGAGAAAGAGAGAGAGAGAGAGACAGAGAGAGAGAGAGAGACACACAGAGAGAGAGAGAGAGAGACAGGGAGAGAGAGAGACACAGAGAGAGAGAGAGAGAGACAGGGAGAGAGAGAGACACAGAGAGAGAGAGACACAGATAGAGAGAGAGAGAGAGAGACAGAGAGAGAGACAGAGAGAGAGAGAGAGAGAGAGAGAGAGAGAGAGCGAGAGAGAGAGAGAGAGAGAGACAGAGAGAGAGACAGAGAGAGAGAGAGAGAGAGAGAGAGAGAGAGAGAGAGAGAGAGAGAGAGAGAGAGAGAGAGAGAGAGACAGAGAGAGAGAGAGAGAGAGAGAGAGAGAGAGCGAGAGAGAGAGAGACAGAGAGAGAGAATATATGGGTGTGCATCTTTTTATTTCTTTTCAACAGGAGTTTGTCTTCAACCTCAACAAGACAGTCTGGATTGGTCTGACTGACTCTGTTACTGAGGGGACCTGGAGATGGGTGGACGGCACCCCACTGACCACCACAAGGTAACATACTACTGCTCTAATAACACTGACCACAGAGTAAGGAGTAGGACTGATTCTCTGTGTTGTTCATACTCTAGGTCCTCCATACTCAACTAGTGGACCAACACTGACCACAGAGTAATAGATGATAACTACTCTGACAATAAGGCTCCAATGTTCAGTTCATTCAACTTTTATCTATACAGGTTATTGTCATTGGTGTTGGCATGTCTATACATTAAGCTGAAAAATGTCTGTACATTATTTAGGATTGTGATATTCAAACTGTGATATCTGACTGTTTTTAACCCTGTATGTACTGGTATTAACCATGATATCTGACTGTTTTTAACCCTGTATGTACTGGTATTAACCATGATATCTGACTGTTTTTTACCCTGTAGGTACTGGTATTAACCATGATATCTGACTGTGTTTAACCCTGTAGGTACTGGTATTAACCATGATATCTGACCTTTTTAACCATGTAGGTACTGGTATTAACCATGATATCTGACTGTTTTAACCCTGTAGGTACTGGTATTAATCATGATATCTGACTGTTATTAACCCTGTAGGTACTGGTATTAATCATGATATCTGACTGTTATTAACCCTGTAGGTACTGGTATTAACCATGATATCTGACTGTTTTAACCCTGTAGGTACTGGTATTAACCATGATATCTGACTGTTGTTAACCCTGTAGGTGCTGGTATTAACCATGATATCTGACTGTTATTAACCCTGTAGGTACTGGTATTAACCATGATATCTGACTGTTTTTTACCCTGTAGGTACTGGTATTAACCATGATATCTGACTGTTTTTAACCCTGTAGGTACTGGTGTTAACCATGATATCTGACTGTTTTTAACCCTGTAGGTACTGGTATTAACCATGATATCTGACTGTTGTTAACCCTGTAGGTACTGGTATTAACCATGATATCTGACTGTTTTTAACCCTGTAGGTACTGGTATTAATCATGATATCTGACTGTTGTTAACCCTGTAGGTACTGGTATTAACCATGATATCTGACTGTTTTTAACCCTGTAGGTACTGGTATTAACCATGATATCTGACTGTTGTTAACCCTGTAGGTACTGGTATTAACCATGATATCTGACTGTTTTTAACCCTGTAGGTACTGGTATTAACCACGATATCTGACTGTTTTTAACCCTGTAGGTACTGGTATTAACCATGATATCTGACTGTTTTTAACCCTGTAGGTACTGGTATTAACCATGATATCTGACTGCTTTTAACACTGTAGGTGCTGGCATTAACCATGATATCTGACTGTTTTTAACCCTGTAGGTACTGGTATTAACCATGACATCTGACTGTTTTTAACACTGTAGGTACTGGTCTCCACAGCAGCCTGATAATGGTGATGGCAAACCAGAATATGGTGAAGAGGACTGTGTTCATATACGTAAAGATTGGACTCCTCTGCAGTCATGGAATGACTTGTCATGTGACAGCAAACTCAACTGGATTTGTGAGAAAGTGCTTTAGCATCACCATGACAACATACTGTAACACATACAGCAGCCCGCAGTACACACACCTTCCTCTTTCATTCTCTCTCTTTCTGTCTCCCTCTCTCTCTCTATCACACTCTCTCTCCGTCTCAACCCCCCCTCCCCCCACCACGCACGCACGCACGCACGCACGCACGCACGCACGCACGCACGCACGCACGCACACACACACACACACACACACACACACACCGTCTCACCTAATCATCCCTAGTTTACAATTGGCTCATTCATCCCCCTCCTCTCCCCTGTAACTATTCCCCAGGTTATTGCTGTAAATGAGAAAGTGTTCTTAGTCAATTTGGCTGGTAAAATATGGCAAAAAGCATTTTTAAACACATGCACGCAAACGCACCTATTGTTGTATTTGTTTGTATTATCATATTAATAAAAGTTCTACTTATTTCCTGTTTGTTGCTTCCTGTGTACCAGTAGTTATGTTTCACACGTCATCAGAGTCAACATGAAGTTAGTACATTTGTGACCAGTTTCCGGAAACTAGGCATATGTCGCGGGTCACTACTTCACAGGAGAGCCGTTTCAACGTAAAATTAAAAAGAACATCTAAAATAGTTTTCTTTGGACAGAAATGCCTTCTTGAACATGTGACCTTTCATGTGCCTTAATAACAAACTTGTATGCCACCTGTAAATACGAATACAATTGTTAAATTACGAGCCTTGTTGGTTTAGCCACAGAAAAATCCAGCAACCTTCCCGCTAGCCATGATTGGCGAAGATAAAGTATAGGCTGGACATGAGTTTGGATTGGTCTGCCATATAGCACGATTCGAGCTGGTCAGTATGTCTATATAATCCTAACTAACGTGGCGTTTTAAAACATGTATCATGTAGTGAAACTGCATAAGTATTTTTGTAGGACCGAGTTTTGAAATCAGTGGAATTTGAGTATGATAGTGTCATGACGTTGCCCTCTTTGGGTACAGCAAGCCCACCCACCTCTCCCTGTCTCCTACACTCAGGCTGCTGCGACCTCAGGTTGTAAATTCCTGGAGGAGATTATCTCCTCATGGCCACAGTATAGAGACAGAGTCAATTTTCATAGAAGAGAACAAGGGGATTTCTTCCACCTCACAGAACTTTTGGTCTGTTTGTTACAATTTTGTGAAACTCATGGGAGACAATACGGCCACATGACCATAACGCTGTTAATATA
Source organism: Salvelinus namaycush (assembly GCF_016432855.1). Taxonomy (NCBI): domain Eukaryota; kingdom Metazoa; phylum Chordata; class Actinopteri; order Salmoniformes; family Salmonidae; genus Salvelinus; species Salvelinus namaycush. The sequence goes on along the minus strand of NW_024059652.1, from coordinate 141,378 downwards.
ATAGCCTCAGATATGAGGTTTACATCTAATTGTTGTATAAGATGAATGAGTGAAGATGATACTGTTTGTAAAATTGTGTAATGTGATTTTGGACTGTTTAATGAAGGGAACTCCAATTCCCTTTTGAGTTTAACTAAATCAGAGGACCGTCCATGAGCCCAGTTCGGACCTGGCGTCATGAGACAGTCTTTTTCTGCTCTCCCGAAGAAGAAAAAAACACTTTGAGAATTTCTCAACAGACCATGTTGTTCTCAATTACGAGAGGACTAAGGTTGCAAACCCGCTTACCTCGATAACAAGAGGGCCAAGGTTTGAGTAGAAGGGCTCTCCAGTAGTACTACCAAAATATAAATGTTCTCAAAAGTGAGTTTACAAGTTTATCAACTTTCAAAGCAGATTTACTTTTCTATTGTTCCTCAAATGCAGTGTAGTGTATGATATACCATTTTGTAGCTCCAAGTCTCTACTTTTATCCAATGTAAAAAAAACACAATTTAACATTTTGCTACAAAAGACCGATTTGAGCAAGTAGGTTACATTTGACTTTGTGCACACTCTGCATGCATTTCATTTCATTAATTCCAATTCAAATACATTCTTCTTACTTACTACAGATATTTACATGCTCCAATTTAGGCCTGGTGATAAGATTCTCAACAGTACGAAACCACCGTTACATACACTGTATAGGAGTTGACTGTATCACCAATCAATGAGTGTAGTAGAGATATCAAAGGGTATCAAAGGATGTTACTTAAAAATCTTTGACCATCAGTCTTTGTTGTCAAGTTACATATAAGCACAATATCAAATGCTCATATTTGACTGTTGTTCCCCTATATGGGTCCCAAAAGAGGGAAGTGAAGTTGATATTTTTAGTAGTTCAACCAGCTGTCACTCAAAACGCCTCAACCAATTAGGTTCATAACGAGAGAGGAGAGCCCTGACGGTTTATGTTGTCATCTCAACCTCACTGGTTAAGCATACCCACCCTCAATATCCACTTGGAGCAGTTTGTAGTGTTGAATATAATGTAAATACTTTATAATGAACCATGAGTATAGTCCTGGACCTCCTGAACATTTTCATGTATATTTGGGAGTAAACAAAGATGCCCAGGGTCCCCGCTCATCTGTGTGAACGTGCCTCAGGCATGCTGCAAGGAGGCATGAGGACTGCAGATGTGGCCAGGACAATAAATTGCAATGTCCGTACTGTGAGACACCTAAGACAGCGCTACAGGGAGACAGGACGCACAGCTGATCGTCCTCGCAGTGGCAGACCACGTGTAACAACACCTGCACAGGATGGGTACATCCGAACATCACACCTGCGGGACAGGTACAGGATGGCAACAACAACTGCCCGAGTTACACCAGGAACGCACAATCCCTCCATCAGTGCTCAGACTGTCCTCAATAGGCTGAGAGAGGCTGGACTGAGGGCTTGTAGGCCTGTTGTAAGGCAGGTCCTCACCAGACATCACCGGCAACAACATCGCCTAAGGTCACAAACCCACCGTTGATGGACCAGACAGGACTGGCAAAAAGTGCTCTTCACTGATGAGTTGCGGTTTTGTCTCACCAGGGGTGATGGTCGGATTCGCGTTTATCGTCGAAGGAATGAGTGTTACACCGAGGCCTGTACTCTGGAGCGGGATCGATTTGGAAGTGGAGGGTCCGTCATGGTCTGGTGCGGTGTGTCACAGCATCATCGGACTGAGCTTGTTGTCATTGCAGGCAATCTCAACGCTGTGCGTTACAGGGAAGACATCCTTCTCCCTCATGTGGTACCCTTCCTGCAGGCTAATCCTGTCATGACCCTCCAGCATGACAATGCCACCAGCCATACTGCTCGTTCTGTGCGTGATTTCCTGCAAGACAGCAATGCCAGTGTTCTGCCAGGGCCAGCGAAGAGCCCAGATCTCAATCCTATTGAGCATGTCTAGGACCTGTTGGGTCGGAGGGTGAGGGCTAGGGCCATTCCCCCCAGAAATGTCCGGGAACTTGCAGGTGCCTTGGTGGAAGAGTGGGGTAACGTCTCACAGCAAGAACTGGCAATTATGGTGCAGTCAACAAGGAAGAGATGCACCGCAGTACTTAATGCAGCTGATGGCCACACCAGATACTGACTGTTACTTTTGATTTTGACCCCCACTTTGTTCAGGGACACTATTCCATTTCTGTTAGTCACATGTCTGTGGAACTTGTTCAGCTTATGTCTCAGTTGTTGAATCTTGTTATGTTCATACACATATTTACACATGTTAAGTTTGCTGGAAAATATACGCAGTTGACAGTGAGAAGATGTTTCTTTTTTTGCTGGGTTCATGTTAAGATCTAGCCTTTGTTGTCCACTTCCCCTCTATGATCTATATCTTCCTGGTATGATAGTGTCCTGTCCATCATCACAAATAGCAAGTCCCGTTCCCTGGACAGGAGGACTGTGTTGAGATATACTCTGGACAAGATGACCATATAGAGACACTAAATGATTTATATTGTGCTGCAGAAAAAGGTTTAAAAATAACTGTAACAATCTCTCACACAAGTGTGCAAACTTGTTCTATTTTTTGTATTAGCATAGCCACAACTACCCGTGTCATTTTGTTGATACTTCCCTAGAGTTATATATGCATAGTCACTTTAACGATACCTACATGTACATATTACCTCAATAAGCCTGACTAACAGGTGTCTGTATATAGCCTTGCTACTCTTTTTTCAATTGTCTTTTTACTGTTGTTTTATTTCTTTACTTACCTACACACACACACACACACACACACACACACACACACACACACACACACACACACACACACACACACACACACACACACACATATACCTTTTTTGACTCGCACCATTGGTTAGAGCCTGTAAGTAAGCATTTCACTGTAAGGTCTACACCTGTTGTATTCGGCGCACGTGACAAATAAACTTTGATTTGAACACCTACAACAGTCACACAGACAGAGACACACAGATGACTCATCTGTGTGGGGGACTTGCAGTTGACGTACGACGCCTCCTGGTGGCCATGTTGGAAGACCACATTAATTCTAGAAGCAGAGACTTAAGATGGTAATAATGAGAGGTTAGCATGTCTTGGGGGTATGATATAAAATGCTAACCTCCCCTGTTATTGGTAATGGTGAGAGGTTAGCATGTCTTGGGGGTATGATATAAAATGCTAACCTCCCCTGTTATTGGTAATGGTGAGAGGTTAGCATGTCTTGGGGGTATGATCCTCTGTAACTTTCTCACTCAACATTATTTACCATTCATTACCCTTAAATAAAAGGTGACTTTCTGTACAGTCACCCCATTTGAAACATTTGATCTCCAATCCAAAATGCTGGCGTATAGAGCCAAATGAAAAGTTGTCCAAGTTGTCTAAATAAATACGTGTATGTGAGATAAGAAAAGACAGTATGTCACGTCACACCGCCTTTTATAGTGACAGGTCACAATGGTACAGTAAGGGTGTGGCGTCATTGTAAACATTGTTGATATTAAGCATCTCAGTCATATCACGTGAAAGGGAAGGAGTTCCCAAAGGTTGTTTGGCGACCCGTTACTCTACTCACAGAACCAAGGTTACATCCGTAGCCCAGCATTTTCATGTCTGTATTTATTCAAATGGAATACAACTGGAGAGTAACTTCAAAAGATACTCATAGCATCTCTGAATCTTTATGCGGTATTCCTCCTCCAGACCTGATTGAGTGTTAGAAGTCGCCATTACAGCTGCCCAGCTGCTTCCCTCTGTCACGTTTCCTATTAGGACCGGCCTGAATCCCAGACGATAAAGCTTCCTGAGTTAAAGAGTTACAACGGTTAACAGAATCATCTTAAATTGGATTATCTTATATTTGTTTGTCTTGATTAATATTGCGGTCTGACCATGCTGAATAAGGTTATACACCACAGTCTATTTCACAACAGGAAGATTTCAACCAAACCAAATAGAAGGGATGTTGTACCCTCTAAATAATCACACACTCTATCCAACACATTTACATGTGTACTATATTTAGTGTGTATACTTTATACGTTTTCTTACATGAGCTTTATACATTAGGTGAAGCAGTCAAAACAAGGGCAGGTATTTATGACATAAGCTACTGAAAAGAATGTTGATGCTAGTGTTGAAGAGCAAGTCTCCCTTCAGCCCCATGATTAAAGTTGGGCCGAGTGCTGCACCTGTTAAGGCAGGTCTGAGGGTGTTGGGGCTGGGTCTTGTTCTGCCCATGTTGAGGCTGGGCCTGGTTCTTCCCATGTTGAGACTGGGCCTGGTTCTTCCCATGTTGAGACTGGGCCTGGTTCTTCCCATGTTGAGACTGGGCATGGTTCTTCCCATGTTGAGACTGGGCATGGTTCTTCCCATGTTGAGACTGGGCTGGGGTTGTTGAAGCTGGGCCAGGTGCTGCCCCTGTTGTGGCTGGGCTCGGGGTTGTTGATGTTGGGCCCAGTGCTTCCCCTGTTGAGGCAGGTGTGAGGGTGTTGAGGCTGGGCTGAGTGTGTTGAGGCTGGTCCAGGTGCTGCCACTGTTGAGACTAGGCTCGGGGTTTTGAGGCTGGGCCTGGTACTATCCCTGTTGAGGCAGGTCTGAGTTTTTGGAAGTTGTTCAGGTGCTGCCCCTGTTTAGGCTGGGGCTGATGCTGGTGGCCCAGTTAGGCCCTGTGTGCTGGGGCCTCCGGCTCTCTTGCCCTGTAGGGTGAAATTAACCGTACACATAAATAGCAACACAAGTATATAGATGGCGAGAGTAAGCAGTACCTGAACATATAGAAGAGCATGTAGGCACTCCGGGCTCTGGTCCTCAGCACAGTGGCTTCATTGGACATTGACACCTGGCTGTCGTTACAGCAGAACCAGTTTCCACTGGCATGCAAAATGTCACTAATGTAGTGCCCTGTGGAACAAGGAAGACAGACTAGAGGTCAAAGGCCAGGCTATTGTGGGTAATAGAGTGTGTTGTAACAGTTAAACAGTTCATTTGGGAGGTATTTTATCTGTTACATGTGTCAAGCTTTGAAATCAGAGATAAACAAATACACGTGGCATATAATTAGGCATGTCTCTCCATTCTTTTGAATTAAACTGCGTAAACTCTAAACATATTGCAGTGCTTGTTGGGATGGCACTTCACTGTGAAGCCTGCAGCCTTGCTCGCTTGGCCGAAGTGGCTATTGGAGGGTCTAATTATCCTACTCCAGGGTTTCACAAGTTTGTCCCAAGGGTGATTTTATTTGGACCTCCATGTTTCTGACCAAATAAAATGTAATTGTTAAAAGACTGTAAATACAACAGCAAATCAGCTCCAAGTGATTTTCATTTTGGAAATCTGTTTCAAAGTATTCCCACGCACAATAAAGAGATATATGTGATTGTACACAAATGTAAGCAAGGTTTGAAATTAGTCAAATATTGTATCTGTTTGGGCTTCTTACAGTCATTTTGCGGTCTACAAATTATTTGTAATTTTGTTCCATACCCCTGCCCATCTGGCTAAGAAAAAAAATTGACCTGAGTATGAATCTAGTTGATGATCCCTGGCCTTTAAGATACTTGTGTATACGGCAGAGGCACACGTGAACGCGTAAATTAAGAGCCGAGGAGAAGGGAGTGATTTGGAATTCAGCTGATGTCATATGTATTGTGCATCTGCATGTGTGTGTTTTAAGGTATTTACTTACCGGAGTTTGCGGAGCCTCCCAAATGAGAGACTACGCCAGTCAGCTGGTAGTAACCATTCACTGACTGCACTGACTGCTGCTTCTGTAAGAAAACACATGTGATCGTAGGATTCTCATTTCCTCTACAGTCCACCACACTGTCTACAGTCTACTACAGTACTAGTCTACTACAAGAGGTCTACTACATTGTGTACTCCTCATAACTATCTCAGTGTTCTGTCATAACTTATTTTTCACTGGTTTCACTCTCTATCTCTCTCTCTCTCTCTCTTCTCACCACTGAGGCTGTCAGCAGCACTTTTCCTGGTTCCTGGTCATTTGAATCTGAGGGGTCAAATATACATATCAAGAGCTGTGAAAACGTGGTCACTTGTCTGAAATGCTCTGGACTAAAACAGCTCCCATACATCACTAAAGATGTCTGAGAAACATTTTAAATTGCAGCTTCCAGCTTCTCTGTCAGCAGGACCGTTTTGGGAGTGGGTGGTTTGTGTGGTGTTTGAGCAAGAATAGTGTTACGGTGCCATGACTTACCTGTACAGCAGAGGGCGCTGTATTTGGCCTCTCCAGGTGGGCTGGAGACTAGGCTGGCGAGGGTCTGGGGGATGGACCCCTGGATGCTGGGGGCCTGGTTGGTGAGGGCCTGTGGGCTGGCAGTGTGCAGGTGTGGCACCATGTCCCCACAGAGGGTGGAGAGCCTCAACTCTGAAGGAAACAAAAGAGGAGCCTCCAGCTTCTCCAACCCCCCAGGTCCTCCAAACCTCTTCAGATGCAGAACCAGCACACTGCCCAGAGACAGAGAGGAAGAGAGATGAACAGACAGACAATGAAACCAGTCAACAAAATAACAGATGAGTGAAATGTGTTCGGTGGTGCTCATCCCTAAGTCCTACAACCTGCTCAGGAAGGTAACTACTCCTAAAGGCTAAGGACACAATGACCACTCATTTCATGAAACACTGCTAGTCCTATGAGAGGTTATAAAGGGACAACTCACAGAGGCAGTGTGTGGAACTGCTCCACCTTTAAGGCGTGGAGGCCTTTACAACCCTCACATGTGAATTCAACCTTTTCACCCTGGTTAGAAACAAAAGCATGACAAAATGAATGACACCACTACAATAATAAGAGCGTATTCTGAGGCAGTGGGCAGCTTGCCCTGGGTGTTAGTCTCTACATGCAGGGCTGAGCCCTAAGTGCTGACTTTGAAAGTGAGTGCTAGGCTGCTCAGCAAGGTGCGCTCAGGGCTGAAGTCCAATGAGAGGTGGTTGTAGTCCTCTCTGGTGGACGACTCGCGCCCACAGCTTCAGAAGCAGCACAAAGAGAAGGAAAATGCATCAAGTCTGTTTCTGTTTCAGGTCTCTACAATGTTTCTGTTATGCCATGTGTTTTGTAATATTATTTGTAGAAAGATCATGTTCTCAGTAGATACATTACAACCAATGGGAGCTCTTACCTGGTACATGTGCGCACCGACACAAGCTGGAACTCCAGCTGAGAAACAGGGCAGGAATAGTTCACCCCGAGTGTCTTCAGTATCATGCCCTCCTCCTTCAGCTGGCACAGCATGTTCACAAGTAACTCGTGTGCATCCTATGATGAGGAAGAGAGAGAAACACACCAAGACAAAAGCAAATGATGAAGAGAAAATGAACCCTTGCAAAAAGAGTGCTCGTACACAAGAGAGTAGGGCCTCAGTTACCTGTTGCGTGTCCTCCAGATACTTCAAATCGTATCCCGACAAGGAGTACTTGACCTTCCACATGAGGTCTGCTTTTGAGGCCTGGTTTGCCACACTGTCAGGTAGACTCAAACGGTGCACATCAGACAGACACCTGTAGGGGAGACAGAGAGTAAATGAGCAGCTGACTGGATGGTGTCAACCTACTGGCTTACGCCTGAAGAGGCAGATGAGTATATACAAATATGTTTTATCTAGCGGCACCCCATCATTAGAAATGATTCATTCGAGTCAATTCAATTTCACCTTTGAGGACGGACAATGAAGCCAAACAACAAAAATGTGTTGTTTATTCTCCTAAGATATTTGGTTTGGATACCGCTCTCAAATCCAGAGCATTTAAAAAAACAACCAAATTTCCCACGGTAAGGTGGAATGTTCAGTCAATGAGCATTATGGGTCATGTAGTCATTCTACACTTTCCAAATTGGCCTACAAATGCCTACATCATAATCAGTGTCATTGTTGTTCCTCTTGGTTATGAAGATTCCCGAAAACAAACAAAAACTGAAAACAAAAAATACAAAAAAAAAATACAATACACAGCAAAATATGAAGTGGTTAAGTTTAGGAAAAGGGTTAGGATTAGTGAAAATGCTCTCCTAACCTGCTACGACAATCACTTTCTATAGAAGTGGCGTGAAAAGTGTCCCTTCTTTAATTTATGACCACAAATAATGGGTGTGTGGGGTGAGTGTCTGCTTTTGAGCCTTCCTTACCTGAGCAGGTTGGAGAAGGGGGAGGAGCTCCAGAGTTGTTCCTGGTGCAGGATTTCCTTTGAGAAGGACGGCAGGACCAGGAGGCACTGCAGGGTGGCGTTAAGGAAGCAAGTGTTGCCAATGTTAGGCAACCTGTGAAGAAGAAGCAGCCATCAGTACACACATAGAGATGAATCATAAACCTTCATATCTCTATAAAGTGGTGATAATGGCAGCCATCTTGGTCAGGGATAAATGATATTTAACACAAAGAAGTGGATGTCCTTTAGACCAAGGTTGACATAATTCATGGGTTTAAAAATATCTAATAAAACGAACATGCTCGATAGTAAGCCCTATCCCCATAGTATATCAGACACTGATCTCTAAACAATAAAGAACTTATATTCAATGCATTTGCAGTGTGTTGTGGTTTACCCAAGAAGTTCCATGTTGACCAGTGCCCCCCGTTCTCCTCTGGCCCCCTGGGTCTCTTCTGGCCCTCTGGTGGCTGAGCTGGCCCTGGGAAGAGTCATGCTGCTGGTGGCTGAGCTGGTCCTGGGAAGAGTCATGCTTCTGGTGGCTGAGCTGGCCCTGGGAAGAGTCATGCTTCTGGTGGCTGAACTGGCCCTGGGAAGAGTCATGCTTCTGGTGGCTGAGCTGGCCCTGGGAAGAGTCATGCTTCTGGTGGCTGAGACTGGCCTCTGGGGTCTTGGGCTAGAGTGTTCCTGAAGAGACAGAGGTCTGGAGGAAGGAGAGAAGCAGGTCTCAAGCCTCCAACACAGAGATAGTATCACTCTCCACAGTCTCTCTATTAAATACTATACTGTACTATAAACACAGTCTGAGTAGTTATGTATGTACTGCTGTCCATATAAATGCAGTGTACCAAGTAGACCAGGGCAATAGGTTAGTACTCTCTTTATCCACTAGATGTGGATAGAAGAGCCTAAAACTACAGTTTGAGGAAAATAACTTTCTGGGACTGTGTTTATCAAGTGTCTCAGAGTAGAAGTCTGATCTAGGATCAGTTTTGACTTTTAGATCATAATAAATCAGATTATTATGGACAGAGAGGACCTGATCCTAGATTAGCACTCATACTCTTGATAAACACTGGCCCTGGTCTTGTAGCACTAAACCCAACTCTCCAAAGAGACTCTAGGATGGCACTGTACTTTATGTTTGAATTACCTGACTGTTGTGCCCTCATGGTTGGTGTCTCCATGACAGTCCAGAGGGTTGGTAGGAGAGGGAGAACTAGGATGGGACACCACTGGAGAGGATTTCACTGGGGAAGGGTGTTTGGCAGGTGACCGGGGTACAGAGGGCTGTTTAGCAGGAGAGCAAGTCTGAGAGGAACATTTAACAGGAGAGGGAGGTGGATGGAGGGAGGAGAGTTGATCAGAGGGTGAGGGGTCAGAGGTGGCGAAGCCATTCTGTTCAGAACGGTCAGATGGAATTGAAGAGGGGGATGAAGTGCCACTCTCCTTCTTCTTTCTTGTCTTCTGCCCCACATCAACTGAATTTGCTTTCTGACGTGTTTTCTGTTGACAAGAAGATGTGATAGTGCTAAATCCTTTTTTCCTTGATCCCCAGCCAATGGAAGAGGGGGGTCATCAGAATAGGAAGAGGTAGGCCTAAATTAGAGGAACTTAGCTATCTATCCTAAACCTCAAATAACGCAGTATAGACAGGTTACATTGAGTGACATTTGCAAAAGCCAAACTTCATGTACATTTCATGTACACTTTTTATGTATTTGTCAATCAGAATGTACTTTAACTTGTACTCTTCCCACTAGGTCTATATAAAAAATACTACTCTAGAATATAAGTAGTTGTTAATCGATTAAATGACCTGATTTCATACCTTTTTGCACCAGCAGAAACAAGCCATGTCAATAACCAATGAAGACTGATACATTTCCTCATTAACCCATTGTTCAAATTGGCTTTAAGACCATTGTGATGTCATCGGTCATGTATGACACCACCATCTGGCAACCCAATCTGTAATATTTTAAAGTCTATTGTTCAATGAACAGATATGTTTTATTGAAGAGCAAAGTTATGCAGTATACATACAATATTGTAGATAATATGTTCCATTGTTTTCTTGTTTCTTCTTTTACATTCATTTTTTGTATGTTGTTTCATTGAACGTACGACCACAATAAAGGCATTTTAAGTGCCTTCATCTTCCTTGTTTTTTGACAGCTTCCATGTTGTTTGTTGTCATCGGTTTATTTAAATGCTCAATGCTTTTTCTCTTATTCACCAGCAGATGGACAAAGGGTTGGTTAAAAGAATGTGAACAGGTGATAGAGATTTAGCCTAAACCTCAAACAACAATCCAGATTGGTTAGGGACAGTTTTCCATATTCAATCTTGCCCTGAGGGCAGCTCTGCCTCAAGGACATAATGAATGTGATTGGTTCAATTAAAGCTCAATGGTCAGTGGGCAGAGCTTACAGTGGCCAGTGCGAGTTAAATACACTTACTAGGTGATAGGTTGGTGTTGAATGTAAGGCATAACACAAGGTTCCTGGCTTGAATTTTGTTTTCTAATCTCACTCCAACCCCTAAACAATTCTTCTTACCTAAACTTAACCCAACCCTAGCTAGAGTCCCAGATCTGTTTAGTGCTGTCTTGCCAACTCCTACAGTGGTTCTTCCTTAAAAAGTTGCATCATGCTGCAGCACAACTTGCAGGCTGCCGCAGAATTCTATGACAGTTATTTAAGTGTCAGACATTGTTGCCATTAACGCTAGTTAGAGCTAGTTTGACCACCAGAGGGCGTCTTTGAGAAGCGCTTGACTGTCTTTAATATTAAACTAATAGTTTGATAACAGATCGGCTCTCGGAACTCATTAACACGTGTTACTGTGTGTGGTTTGATCCCCCCCCCCCCCCCCTCTCTCTCTCCCTCTCTCGCTCTGTCTCTCTCTGTCTCTCTCTCGGTCTCACTCACTCACTCGCTGTCTCGACCTCTGAATGCTCGGCTATGGAAAGCCAACTGACATTTACTCCTAAAGTGCTTACCGGTTGCACCCTCTATATCCACTCTTTATATTTACAGTAGTGATGGACAGCTGGAGGCATTTTGTTTTTCACAAGCTAGCAGGCTGTGAATTCTGCCAACAAGCCAACCTAAATAAGAAATACATTGCATTGGTTGCCATGGTGAATAATCCAATAATAATTGGTTGGACACATGAAAGGAAACATCAAAGAGTTTACCGGAATCTCTAAATGAAAATACTGGCAGATCAATGCAGATCAACAAATTACAGTAGTAGATCTAATTACATTTAGAGGATTCTAAATTAATATCTAATGGGCTTTTATACAATTATGATGTAGGGCTAATATTAAATGAATATATTTGTAGGGGTTGGGCAAATCTGGTTTGAGAGTACTTAAGCATTGAATACATTGCAAGTTTGCCCATTTTTGCCTTTAGGCTGCACTTTACAATAGGACTCATCTCTGACTGACTGCAACATCTACAGTGGTACAATATAAATATATTTTTGATTTACTTTTTAAAAATGTATATGTTTATTAAGTAGTCTTGCTTGTCTCAGAGCAGCACAAAACGGTGCTGAAATAGTTGACCATACGCGGGTCGGCTTTTGCTTCAAGTCCCATTGTAACAATTGGATGACTTTGGGAGTTTCAGTAAGCAACAGTTTGTTGCCTTCATTAGCCTACTTTATTCTTAAAATAACTCCAGCACAGAGAAGAGAAAGGAGCCTTAAATAATTCAACATTAAAGCGATTTAATTCACAAATCCATTGACTGTATTATATACATCAACCAAAAACACACCGTGGTAGAACATGTTATTGAAATCCATAATTTTTTTTACTACTTCAAAATGCATATGTTTATTAGGCTACTGTGCAGTCTGACAATGAACATAGCCTACAGTACATAGTAAACATGGCAAAGATGCCTAATTCCTTTCATGAGGGAGAGCAGGCCATGTCCAGACTTTCTCGGTGACCTCAAGTACTCATTAACTCTGTCTTTAATACTTTTTGGGGTTGCATCAGTCATGGACAGAAACTTCTGAGACACAGTAGTAATGATGAACACCTGGAGGTTCACTGGTCAGCCACATTTGCCTCGGGATCCATCCCGGTTGGGGTGGCAGGTAGCCTAGTGGTTAGAGCGTTGGGCCAGTAACCGGAAGGTTGTTGAATCAAATCCCTGAGCTGACAAGGTAAAAATCTGTTGTTCTGCCCCTGAACAAGGCAGTTAACCCACTGTTCCTAGACCGTCATTGTAAATAAGAATTTGTTGTTTTTCTTTTATATTCACAACGCTATTGTCCAGTTGAAAAAGTATAGATTATTTAGGCTATAAACAACCTGAGGATTGATTATAAACATTGTTTGACATGTTTCTACGAACTTTACGGATACTATTTGGAATTTTCATCTGCCTCTTGTGACAGCATTTTAGCCATTGGATTACTGAACATAACGCACCAACAAAATGGAGGTTTTTGGATATAAAGAGGGACTTTATTGAACAAAACGAAAATGTATTGTGTAACTGGGAGTCTTGTGAGTGCAACCATACGAAGATGATCAAAGGAAAGTGATCAATTTTATTGCTATTTCTGACTTTTGTGACTACTCTACTTGGCTGCTAACTGTATGTAATGTTTTGTGTGCTGAGCGCTGTCCTCAGATAATCGCATGGTTTGCTTTCGCCGTAAAGCCTTTTGAAATCTGACACGGCGGCTGGATTAACAACAAGTTAAGCTTTATTTTGATGTATTGCACTTGTGATTTCATGAAAGTTAAATATTTATAGTAATTTAATATGAATTTGGCGCTCTGCAATTTCACCGGAAGTTGTCGAGGTGGGACGCTAGAAGTTTTAAACATATATTTACGTATCTTTCTCAACAACATCGATTTCTCTTCTTCCTCAACAAGAGAGTCTGGATTGATCTGACTGACTCTGTTACTGAGGGGACCTGGAGATGGCTGGACAGCATCCCACTGACCACCCCAAGGTAATACACTACTGCTCTAATAACACTCTAATAATAAATCATTATCTGTGCTGTTCATACTCTAGGTCTTCCATACTCAACTGGTGGACAAACACTGACCACTACTCTGACAATAAGGCTCCAATGTTCAGTTCATTCAACCTTTTTCTATACAGGTTATTGTCATTGATGTTGGCATATCTATACATTAAGCTGAAAAATGTCTGCACATTTTTTAGGATGGTGATGTTCAAACCATGATCTTACTGTTATTAACCCTGTAGGTGCTGGTATTAACAAATAAGTGCAGTTGGAGTAACTGATGGTCAAATGTCTATAAACAAAGGAGAATAGAATCAAATGAAAAGTATTGTGAGCATTGCCTTGTGAAAGGCAATTGCTTTTGATGAAAGGTATTTCTAGATGAAACAGGTTTAGTGAAAAAGTTACTGTGCGATTATGTGTGTTGTACTTAGTCAATTGAAAATGTGCTTAAAGTTTTTGAAAAAACAGCATTTTTGATGATCTGTTTTGAGTTGTGTACTAAGTTGTGACATTTTACCACATAGTTGTGAAAATAGTAACAAAGTGATAAAAAAAACGATATAACAGCAAAATGACATGTTTCATTGTTAAATCTATTGTGTTGAGTCTGCTGTACTGACTTCATTATGAATCTGATGATGTGTGAAACATACTGGGAGACAGGAAGTTACAAACAGGAAATAAGTAGGACTTTTATTGATATGATACTACCAACAAAATGGTGTGTGTGCATGAGTGTGTGTACATCCATGCATGTGGTCGTGCAAGTGTGTGCATGAGGGTGTGTGTGTGTGGGTTTGAGACATAGAGAGAGAGAGTGTGAGAGATAGATAAGGAGAGAGACAGAGAATGAAAGAGGAAGTTGTTTGTTTCCACTGTGGGCATACATGTGTTACACTATGTTGCCATGGTGAGGTTAAATCACTTTCTCATGAATCCTGTTGAGATTCCTGTCACATGACAATTCATTCCATGCCTCCAGAGGACTCTGATTTTCACATATCTCAACCCAGTCCTCCTCACCATATTCTGGTTTGCCACCACCATTATCAGGCTGATGTGGAGACCAGTACCTGCAGGGTTAAAAACAGTGGTAAATGGTTAATACCAGTACCTACAGGGTTAAAAACAGTCACATATCATGGTTAATACCAGCACCTACAGGGTTAAAAACAGTCAGAAATCATGGTTAATACCAATACCTACAGGGTTAATAACAGTCAGATATCATGGTTAATACAAGCACCTACAGGGTTAAAAACAGTCAGATATCATGGTTAATAACAGTACCTACAGGGTTAAAAACAGTCAGATATCATGGTTAATACAAGCACCTACAGGGTTAAAAACAGTAAGATATCATGGTTAATACCAGTACCTACAGGGTTAATAACAGTCAGATATCATGGTTAATAACAGTACCTACAGGGTTAAAAACAGTCAGATATCATGGTTAATACAAGCACCTACAGGGTTAAAAACAGTAAGATATCATGGTTAATACCAGTACCTACAGGGTTAAAAACAGTCAGATATCATGGTTAATACCAGTACCTACAGGGTTAAAAACAGTAAGATATCATGGTTAACACCAGTACCTACAGGGTTAAAAACAGTCAGATATCATGGTTAATACCAGTACCTTCAGGGTTAAAAACAGTCAGATATCATGGTTAATATCAGTACCTACAGGGTTAAAAACCGTCAGATATCATGGTTAATACCAGTACCTACAGGGTTAAACAGTCAGATATCATGGTTAATACCAGTACCCACAGGGTTAAACAGTCAGATATCATGGTTAAAACTTCTTCTTAATAGGGGGCGCTGTTTTCACTTTGGGAAAAAAATCGTGCCCAAATTAAACGGCCTCGTACTCTGTTCTAGATCATACAATATTCATATTATTATTACTATTGGATAGAAAACACTCTGAAGTTTCTAAAACTGTTTGAATTATATCTGTGAGTAAAACAGAACTCATTTGGCAGCAAACTTCCAAACAGGAAGTGAAAATTCTGAAAATGGGGCTCTGTGTCAGGGCTTGCCTATTCAATTGCCTTATATTTATGGATCTGTATGCACTTCATACACCTTCCACTAGATGTCAACAGGCAGTAGAATGTTGAATGGGGTGTCTAGCTTGATGTGAGACCGAATGAGAGCTTTTGGAGTGACAGGTCCGCCCTATTGGCAGTATTCAGCTGCGCACAAGGGAACACGACATTGTCTTCTGAAATGCGTTAGGTATACACGACGAAATGCTCCGTCTCGGACTTTATTGGATACATATGAGAAAAACATCATAAAGATAATTTTCAACCGAGTTTGACCAGTTTATTCGACGTTTATTGTGACTTTTGGAATTTTTAGTTCCATGCGCCAAGAGTTGATGGACATGTGGGCGCCACATTGCTAGCCAAAGTTGCTAATTCGACAGAAGAAATGGACATTCTAAAACAAAACAACGATTTATTGTGGAAATAGGACTCCTTGCACTACATTCTGATGGAAGATCATCAAAGGTAAGACAATATTTATGATGTTATCTCGTATTTTTGTGGAATATGTTGGCTCCAACATGGCGGAGAATTGCAGGGCGCTGTCTCAGAATATTGCATGCTGTACTTTGTACTAAAGTTATTTTTTTAAATCTAACACAGCGGTTGCATTAAGAACCAGTGTATCTTTCATTTGCTGTACAACATGTATTTTTTAGTAAAGTTTATGATGAGTTTTTTGGTTAGATTACGTGACTGTCCAAAATTTCTCCGGACAATTTGGTGCATTTTGGCGCCGTATTCACAATGTAAAACCAGGATTTGTAGCTATAAATATGCAGATTTTCGAACAAAACATAAATGTATTGTATAACATGATGTTATAAGACTGTCATCTGATGAAGTTGTTCAAAGGTTAGTGATTAATTTTATCTCTATTTGTGGGTTTTGTGAAAGCTACCTTTGCGGTGGAAAAATGGCGTTGTGTTTTTGGATATTGTGGTGAGCTAACATAAATATATGTTGTGTTTTCGCTGTAAAACACTTAAAAAATCGGAAATATTGGCTGGATTCACAAGATGTTTATCTTTCATTTGCTGTACAACATGTATTTTTCATAAATATTTTATGATGAGTGTTTATGTATTTCACGTTGCTCTCTGTAATTATTCTGGCTGTTTTGGTGCTATTCGTGACGGTGGCTGCAATGTAAAACTACGATTTATACCTATAAATATGCACATTTTCGAACAAAACATAAATGTATTGTATAACATGATGTTATAAGACTGTCATCTGATGAAGTTGTTCAAAGGTTAGTGATTAATTTTATCTCTATTTGTGGGTTTTGTGAAAGCTACCTTTGCGGTGGAAACATGGCGTTGTGTGTTTGGCTATTGTGGTGAGCTAACATAAATATATATTGTGTTTTCGCTGTAAAACATTTTAAAAATCGGAAATGTTGGCTGGATTCACAAGATGTTTATCTTTCATTTGCTGTATTGGACTTGTGATTTCATGAAATTATATTATATGATATCCCTGTGGCGCTAGGCTAGGCTATGCTAGTCAGCTTTTTTGATGAGGATGATCCCGGATCCGGGATGGGTAGTCCAGAAAGGTTTTAACCACTTAACCGTTTGGTAAACCAATAGATTTTAAACTGGTTTGTCTACTTTATATGGATTTTGAGAACTGTTTGTAAAGTTTACAATTCTAAATTACATGTATGATACATGATAACCATAATGACTATTAATTACTGCTAATTGATTTCACATAGTGGTAACCATAATTGGTCACCATACAAAAGGGTGTGTGTAAACATGGAGCAGGATAGACATCAAGGGAGAGGAAGAAATCAAGGGGCCCATCAGAGAGGTGGGCATGGGCCTTGTCAAAGAGGTCAGAGAGGTGGGCATGGGTCCCATCAAAGATGTCAAAGATGTGGGCATGGGCCCTGTCAAAGAGGTCAAAGAGGTGGGCATGGGCCCTATCAAAGAGGTCAAAGATGTGGGCATCGGCCCTGTCAGAGAGGTGGTCATGGGCCCTGTCAAAGAGGTCAAAGAGGTGGGCATGGGCCCTGTCATAGAGGTCAAAGATGTGGGCATCGGCCCTGTCAGAGAGGTGGGCATGGGCCCTGTCATAGAAGTCAAAGAGGTGGGCATGGGCCCTGTCATAGAGGTCAAAGAGGTGGGCATGTGCCCCGTCAAATAGGTCAAAGAGGTGGGCATGGGCCCTGTCATAGAGGTCAAAGAGGTGGGCATGGGCCCCGTCATAGAGGTCAAAGAGGTGGGCATGGGCCCTGTCATAGAGGTCAAAGAGGTGGGCATGGGCCCCGTCATAGAGGTCAAAGAGGTGGGCATGTGCCCCGTCATAGAGGTCAAAGAGGTGGGCATGGGCCCCATCATAGAGGTCAAAGAGGTGGGCATGGGCCCCGTCATAGAGGTCAAAGAGGTGGGCATGGGCCCCGTCAAAGAGGTCAAAGAGGTGGGCATGGGCCCTGTCAAAGAGGTCAAAGAGGTGGGCATGGGCCCTGTCAAATAGGTCAGAGAGGTGGGCATGGGCCCTGTCATAGAAGTCAAAGAGGTGGGCATGGGCCCCGTCATAGAGGTCAAAGAGGTGGGCATGGGCCCCGTCATAGAGGTCAAAGAGGTGGGCATGGGCCCCATCATAGAGGTCAAAGAGGTGGGCATGGGCCCTGTCAAAGAAGTCAAAGAGGTGGGCATGGGCCCTGTCATAGAGGTCAAAGAGGTGGGCATGGGCCCTGTCAAAGAAGTCAAAGAGGTGGGCATGGGCCCTGTTATAGAAGTCAAAGAGGTGGGCATGGGCCCCGTCATAGAGGTCAAAGAGGTGGGCATGGGCCCTGTCAAAGAAGTCAAAGAGGTGGGCATGGGCCTTGTCAAAGAGGTCAATGAGGTGGGCATGGGCCTTGTCAAAGATGTCAAAGAGGTGGGCATGGGCCTTGTCAAATAGGACAATGAGGTGGGCATTGGCCCTGTCAAAGAGGTCAAAGAGGTCTGCTCAATCCAAGGGTACAACCAATTGATTACAGCATTGCCCCAAAAATGGAGGAGGCGGGTGGCAGCGGGAGGAGGTAGGGAACTGGTCTGTCTGCCCAATATAAAGGATTAAAACTGACAGGGGAATAAAAATAGCATAAATAGGAAAGTATACCATTTTCATTTGAGGACCAGATGGTTGACAACTGTGCCATACAGATTGCAAAATAGTTGGGAAGATATTTTTGATGTTGTCATAACCTGTCTAGGACCGGTTAACAGCCAATGATATTGCAGGGCGCCAAATTCAATCAACAGAAATCTCATAATTCAAATTTCTCAAACATACAAGTATTAGACACCATTTTAAAGATAAACTTCTCGTTAATCCAACCACAGTGTTTTCGGCGAAAGCAGAACATATCATTATGTTAGGTCATCAACTAGTCACAGAAAGCATACAGCCATTTTCCAACCAAAGAGAGGAGTCACAAAAAGCAGAAATAGAGATAAAATGAATCACTAACCTTTGATATTCTTCATCAGATGACACTCCCGGGACAACATGTTACACAATACATGTATGTTTTGTTCGATCAAGTTCATATTTATATCCAAAAACCTCAGTTTACATTTGGCTTTGCCTCCAAAACATCCCGTGAATTTGCACAGAGCCACATCAATTTACAGAAATACTCAAAATAAACATTGATATAAGATACAAGTGTTATTCACAGAATTGAAGATATACTTCTCCTTAATGCAACCGCTATGTCAGATTTCAAAAAAACTTTACGGAAAAAGCACACCATGCTATAATCTGAGTACAGCGCTCAGAGCCCAAATAAGCCATAAAGATATCCGCCATGTTTTGGAGTCAACAGAAGTCAGAATAGCATTATAAATATTGACTTACCTTTGATGATCTTCATCAGAATGCACTCCCAGGAATCCCAGTTCCACAATAAATGTTTGATTTGTTCTATAAAGTTCATCATTTATGTCCAAACACCTCCTTTTTGTTAGCGCGTTTAGCCCAGTATTCCAAATATGACGCGCAATCACAAGGAGCAGACGAAAAGTAAAAAAGTTTCGTTAAAGTCCTTAGAAACATGTCAAACGAAGTATAGAATCAATCTTTAGGATGTTTTTAACATAAATCTTCAATAATGTTCCAACCGGAGAATTCCTTTGTCTTCAGAAATGCAATGGAACTCAAGCTAACTCTCACATGAACGCGCATGGTCAGCTCGAGGCACTCTGGGAGAGACCTTACTCAATCCCCTCTCATTCGCCCCCACTTCCCAGTAGAAGCATCAAACAAGGTTCTAAAGACTGTTGACATCTAGTGGAAGCCTTAGGAAGTGCAATATGACCCCATAAACACTATGATTTCGATAGGCAAAGAGTTGAAAAACTACAAACCTCAGATTTCCCACTTCCTGGTTGGATTTTTCTCAGGTTTTCGCCTGCCATATGAGTTCTGTTATACTCACAGACATCTTTCAAACAGTTTTAGAAACTTCAGAGTGTTTTCTATCCAAATCTACTAATAATATGCACATATTAGCAACTGGGACTGAGTAGCAGGCAGTTTACTTTGGGCACGCTTTTCATCCAAACGTGAAAATGCTGCCCCCTATCCCAAACAAGATAATCGTTGATAGGAATGGACCAAGGCGCAGCGTGAGTTGAGGTCCACATAATTTATTACACCGTGAAACTACAAAAAACAATAAACATAACACGAACGTGAAAGCCGTAGTGCTCAAAACACTAACACAAACAATATCCCACAACGCAGGTGGGAACAAAGGACAACTTAAGTATGATCCCCAATCAGAGACAACGATAATCAGCTGCCTCTAATTGGGAACCATACAAAATACACCAACATAGAAATAACAATACTAGATCACCCCCTAGTCACGCCCTGACCTAAAACACCATAGAGACCCCCGAGGGCTCTCTATGGTCAGGACGTGACAGATGTACCGATTCCGTGGTACAGGGTGTATGAGTTGATATATAAAACAACGCAAGATTCAAGACTTTGTGCTTTTCAGCTAAAATTATTATATAGAATTCTTGCCACCAACAAAATGTTGAATATTTGGGGCATAAAATCATTGATGCTCTGCAGATTTTGTTGTGAGGATACAGAATCAATAGACCATTTATTTTGGTATTGCCCTCAGGTAGCCTGTTTCTGGTCTCAGTTTCAGGAATGGCTGAGAATGCATAGCGTTGATCTAAAATTGACCCTAGAAATAGTACTGTTAGGAGATCTGGAGAGACCGGGTCAGTCAATTACTAATATTACTAATACTCTTAGTAAATGTATTTATCTTCAACACACAATCTGTAGATTCTATTGGATTAGATAGATTGAAATTGTACATTAAACATCATAGTATAGTTGAAAAATATGTGTTGCGAGGAACACGAAGTGGGTTGCCAGCAGAGATAGATGGGATGGGCTGAGGGAAGCTGAGGGAAGCTGAGGGTTGGTATGTGGAATTGGAGACAAGTGGGAGTGGAGTTGCTGTGTGAGAGAGAGAATGATGGTCAAAAGATAAAGGAAAAAAAGTCAAAATAAAAGTACGTTTGAATGACACTAATTGGCAGTGTTTTTACAACTAATGCCGGTTTGCCTGAGGCTGATGCCGTGCAGGTGTTTGTACACATGCATATACACACACTCTCATTCACATAAACACATACAAGAACACACACATACATGTAATAGTGCCAGACATGCACACAAACATATACAGTTGGCATTGCTGTTATGATTTCAGTTGTCCTTGATGTCCTTTGTTTTACATTTATTATATAATTTTTGTTGCATTGTTGTTTGCTGTTTTCTCCTGTCTTCCTTTTTTCTCTTTAGTTCATTCTCTTGGTTGTTGGTGCATTGGGGTTTCTTGGGGGTGGGGAATGGAATTAATTTTTTTATTTTTTATTCTTCCGGGGGGCGGACTGTGGGAGGGGTCTCGAATGGTTGAGGGACAGCTATTGGGGAACTGTGGGGGGATCTTGGAGGAAACTATGACATATATTTTATATCACTATCATGCACACGCACCCTCACACATAAGGATGGCTCTGTTGCGGAAAGACAGATACATGTTTGATAGTGTCTTGATGCTGTATTGTTTGTCCTTCATGTTCTAATACTTTAATGTTACCCCTTCCTTGTGTTTTTTGTAATAAATAATACAAAATAAAACGTTTGAATCCAGTTGATATTTCCTGTCTAACCTTGAAGGAGAGCAGAGAGGGCTGTCTGGAGAGAGGAGCAGACCTGGTCATCATAAACAGCAATAAGGAACAAGTGAGTGAGTGAGTGAGTGAGTGAGTGAGTGAGTGAGTGAGTGAGTGAGTGAGTGAGTGAGTGAGTGAGTGAGTGAGTGAGTGAGTGAGTGAGTGAGTGAGTGAGTGAGTGAGTGAGTGAGTGAGTGAGTGAGAATGAGAGAGAGGAGGGTGTTGTTTTGTGTTCATCACTGATTGTCTAGTATAGCATCCGTGATTTGTATCATTGATTGTAAAGTATATTTAGTTTATAATGAGGTGATATGGTTGTTCTATTTCTGTTGTATTTTCAGATGCTACTCATTGAGATAAATGTCAGCTTCAACTGAGAACAAGAGTTTTTATAAAAATAATTAACTTCTCTGGGATATGTGGGACGGTAGCGTCCCACTTGGCCAAAATCCAGAAAAAATGTAGCGCGACAAATTCAAATATATTACTATAAAAATCAATCTTTCATGAAATCACACATGAAAGACACCAAATTAAAACTACACATGTTGTGAATCCAGCCAACATGTCTGATTTCAAAAAGAAATTGACGGCGAAAGCACACCAAACGATTATGTTAGCTCAGTACATAGCCACAGAAAAACACAGCCATTTTCCCAGCAAAAGATAGTAGTCACAAAAAGCAGAAATAGAGATAAAATTAATCACTAACCTTTGATGATCTTCATCAGATGACACTCATAGGACATCATGTTACACAATACATTTATGTTTTGTTTGATAATGTGCATATTTATATCCACAAATCTCGGTTTACATTGGCGCCATGTTCAGAAATGCCTCCAAAATATCCGGAGAAATTGCAGAGAGCCACGTCAAATAACAGAAATACTCATCATAAACGTTGATGAAAGATACATGTTTTACATAGAATTACAGATACACTTGTTCTTAATGCAACCGCTGTGTCAGATTTCAAAAAAACTTTACGGAAAAAGCACACCATGCAATAATCTGAGACGGCGCTCAAAAATAACAGCATTTCTCCGCCATGTTGGAGTCAACAGAAATACGAAATTACATCCTAAATATTCCCTTACCTTTGATCATCTTCATCAGAATGCACTCCCAGGAATCCTAGTTCCACAATAAATCGTTATTTTGTTCGATAATGTCCATGACTTATGTCTAAGTTGCTACTTTGGCTAGCATGTTTAGTGCACATGTCCAAACGCTCGCGCAGATGCAGGCGAACTCGGACGAAAACTTTAAAAAGTTATATAACAGGTCGAATGAACTGGTCAAACTAAGTAGAGAATCAATCGTCAGGATGTTGTTATCATATATATCCAATAACGTTCCAACCGGAGCATTCCTTCGTGTCTGTAGAAGTTATGGAAGGCAAGGCGATATCATGAGGAAAGTGCATGACCAGGAACTGCCATTCTGCCAGACCAATGACTGAAACACCTCCCATCCGGCCCCACATCACACTAGAGGCTTCATTCCACATTCTACAGACTGTTGACATCTAGTGGAAGGCGTAGGAAGTGCAAACAGATCCATATCTTTCAGGGAATTGAAAAGGCGATGAGTTGAACATTGACCAGTCTCAGAATTCTCACTTCCTGTTTGGATTTTTTCTCAGGTTTTTGCCTGCCATATGAGTTCTGTTATACACACAGACATCATTCAAACAGTTTTAGAAACTTCAGAGTGTTTTATATCCAATAGTAATAATAATATCGTCAAATCAAATCAAGTTTATTTTATATAGCCCTTCGTACATCAGCTAATATCTCGAAGTGCTGTACAGAAACCCAGCCTAAAACCCCAAACAGCAAGCAATGCAGGTGTAGAAGCACGGTGGCTAGGAAAAACTCCCTAGAAAGGCCAAAACCTAGGAAGAAACCTAGAGAGGAACCAGGCTATGAGGGGTGGCCAGTCCTCTTCTGGCTGTGCCGGGTGGAGATTATAACAGAACATGGCCAAGATGTTCAAAATGTTCATAAATGACAAGCATGGTCAAATAATAATCAGGAATAAATGTCAGTTGGCTTTTCATAGCCGATCATTAAGAGTTGAAAACAGCAGGTCTGGGACAGGTAGGGGTTCCATAACTGCAGGCAGAACAGTTGAAACTGGAACAGCAGCAAGGCCAGGTGGACTGGGGACAGCAAGGAGTCATCATGCCCGGTAGTCCTGACGTATGGTCCTCGGGCTCAGGTCCTCCGAGAGAGAGAAAGAAAGAGAGAAGGAGAGAATTAGAGAGAGCATACTTAAATTCACACAGGACACTGGATAAGACAGGAGAAGTACTCCAGATATAACCAACTGACCCTAGCCCCCCGACACAAACTACTGCAGCATAAATACTGGAGGCTGAGACAGGAGGGGTCAGGAGACACTGTGGCCCCATCCGATGATACCCCCGGACAGGGCCAAACAGGAAGGATATAACCCCACCCACTTTGCCAAAGCACAGCCCCCGCACCACTAGAGGGATATCTTCAACCACCAACTTACAATCCTGAGACAAGGCCGAGTATAGCCCACAAAGATCTCCACCACAGCACAAACCAAGGGGGGGCGCCAACCCAGACAGGAAGATCACGTCAGTAACTCAACCCACTCAAGTGACGCACCCCTCCTAGGGACGGCATGAAAGAGCACCAGTAAGCCAGTGACTCAGCCCCTGTAATAGGGTTAGAGGCAGAGAATCCCAGTGGAGAGAGGGGAACCGGCCAGGCAGAGACAGCAAGGGCGGTTCGTTGCTTCAGAGCCTTTCCGTTCACCTTCACACTCCTGGGCCAGACTACACTCAATCATATGACCTACTGAAGAGATAAGTCTTCAGTAAAGACTTAAAGGTTGAGACCGAGTCTGCGTCTCTCACATGGGTAGGCAGACCATTCCATAAAAATGGAGATCTATAGGAGAAAGCCCTGCTTCCAGCTGTTTGCTTAGAAATTCTAGGGACAATTAGGAGGCCTGCGTCTTGTGACCGTAGCGTACGTGTAGGTATGTACATTTACATTTACATTTAAGTCATTTAGCAGACGCTCTTATCCAGAGCGACTTACAAAATGTACGGCAGGACCAACTCGGAAAGATAGGTAGGAGCAAGCCCATGTAACGCTTTATAGGTTAACAGTAAAACCTTGAAATCCGTCCTTGACTTAACAGGAAGCCAGTGTAGGGAAGCTAGCACTGGAGTAATATGATCAAATTTCTTGGTTCTAGTCAGGATTCTAGCAGCCGTATTTAGCACTAACTGAAGTTTATTTAGTGCTTTATCCGGGTAGCCGGAAAGTAGAGCATTGCAGTAGTCTAACCTAGAAGTAACAAATGCATGGATACATTTTTCTGCATCATTTTTGGACAGAACATTTCTGATTTTTGCAATGTTACTTAGATGGAAAAAAGCTGTCCTTGAAACAGTCTTGATATGTTCGTCAAAAGAGAGATCAGGGTCAAGAGTAACGCCGAGGTCCTTCACAGTTTTATTTGAGACGACTTTACAACCATCAAGATTAATTGTCAGATTATCTCTTTGTTTCTTGGGACCTAGAACAAGCATCTCTGTTTTGTCCAAGTTTAAAAGTAGAAAGTTTTCAGCCATCCACTTCCTTATGTCTGAAACACAGGCTTCTAGCGAGTGCAATTTTGGGGCTTCACCATGTTTCATGGAAATGTACAGCTGTGTGTCATCCGCATAGCAGTGAAAGTTAACATTATGTTTTCGAATAACATCCCCAAGAGGTAAAATATATAGTGAAAACAATAGTGGTCCTAAAACGGAACCTTGAGGAACACCGAAATGTACAGTTGATTTGTCAGAGGACAAACCATTCACAGAGACAAACTGATATCTTTCCGACAGATAAGATCTAAACCAGGCCAGAACTTGTCCGTGTAGACCAATTTGGGTTTCCAGTCTCTCCAAAAGAATGTGGTGATCGATGGTGTCAAAGGCAGCACTAAGGTCTAGTAGCACGAGGACAGATGCAGAGCCTCGGTCTGACGCCATTAAAAGGTCATTTACCACCTTCACAAGTGCAGTCTCAGTGCTATGATGGGGTCTAAAACCAGACTGAAGCATTTCGTATACATTGTTTGTCTTCGGGAAGGCAGTGAGTTGCTGCGCAACAGCTTTTTCTAAAATTTTTGAGAGGAATGGAAGATTCGATATAGGCCGATAGTTTTTTATATTTTCCGGGTCAAGGTTTGGCTTTTTCAAGAGAGGCTTTATTACTGCCACTTTTAGTGAGTTTGGTACACATCCGGGGGATAGAGAGCCGTTTATTATGTTCAACATAGGAGGGCCAAGCACATGAAGCAGCTCTTTCAGTAGTTTAGTTGGAAATAGGATCCAGTATGCAGCTTGAAGGTTTAGAGGCCATGATTATTTTCATCATTGTGTCAAGAGATATAGTACTAAAACACTTAAGTGTCTCTCCCGATCCCAGGCCCTGGCAGAGCTGTGCAGATCCAGGACAGCTAAGCCCTGGAGGAATACGCAGATTTAAAGAGGAGTCCGTAATTTGCTTTCTAATGATCATGATCTTTTCCTCAAAGAAGTTCATGAATTTATTACTGCTGAAGTGAAAGCCATCCTCTCTTGGGGAATGCTGCTTTTTAGTTAGCTTTGCAACAGTATCAAAAATAAATTTTGGATTGTTCTTATTTTCCTCAATTAAGTTGGAAAAGTAGGATGATCGAGCAGCAGTGAGGGCTCTTCGATACTGCACGGTACTGTCTTTCCAAGCTAGTCGGAAGACTACCAGTTTGGTGTGGCGCCATTTCCGTTCCAATTTTCTGGAAGCTTGCCTCAGAGCTCGGGTATTTTCTGTATACCAGGCAAATATTAGCGTCTGGGACAGAGTAGGAGGCAGTTCACTATGGGCACGCAATTCATCCAAAAGTGAAAATGCTGCCCCCTATATCAAAGAAGTTTTAAACAGAACATTTGGCGAACGAGGATGTCTGAAAGTATTTCTACAATATCCCTACCTCTACAGGAGCAGTTTTTGCCTCATGTGTTTAAACCAACAATCCCCTTGGACACATGGAAGTTGTTGTTTGAGACGTACATGCTAGCTACCGGACTCGATGTGGTTAGCCCTGAGAGGAAAAGGGACATTATTTTCCACTGTCTCGGCGCCGAGGGCCTGTGCATTTTCCAAATGCTTGGGGAAGCAAACACATATGATGCACCTGTTTAACTTTTGGATGGACATTTGGGCAAAGAAACAGAGTTTCAACAAAGCTTTCCAAGTGGAATCAGCAGCTCACTGTGCAACTAAGATCTCTGAGGGACAGACACATGTCACTTACACAGTGACATGAGTGCCTCATTGCAGTTGATGACAACCCATGTGCGTCAACGGTGTGCCAACTGTCGTTCCAATAGACATTTCACTTGCCCCTGACTGCCACGCTTGTGGACAAGCATGTAGACGATATCAGAAACCAAACCATTTTGCAAAGTGGTTTAGGTCAGCTCTAGCCCATCCCCCTGTGCACCAACGCTCATGACCCATGGAAACACCCCGTGCTGTCAATCATACTGTTGGCTCTAACCCAGCCGGGTTTTCCACTTGTGCTGTATACCTGGGTGACTCCTGCATTCTTCTCATGCTAGACACAGGAGCAAAGGTGTCGCTCCTCAACATGGCTACCTACGAGCAGTACTTGTCCCACCTGCCCCTCCAGCCACCCAGCCTTAGCCTGTACGGATATGGGTGCTCAGTGATTGATGTAGTCAGCTTTATACACTCTCCTGTGCAGTATGACAACAAGGCCCTCACTCAGTTCCCTTTCCACATCACACGGCAGGGCACTAATATCTTAGGTCTATACATGTTCACCAACCTGGGGTTCTCTCTGTTGGACAACATTGGCTCAACAATCCTGCACGTCACCTCCACATTGCAAGAGCAATGGCCCACCCTCTTCAACGGCGTATTTGCCATGACAGCATTCACACATAAGCCCCTCCTCGACCCTACGATGACTCCTGTCATTCCAGTCATGGAAGTCGTCCATCGTGTCCCAGAACCGACATCTGCTTCACATCTTGCCTCATTTCTGGGAATGGTGGGTTACAACATGCTCTTCCTGCTCCAGTATTCAGCCATCACTTCCCCTCTGCGTCGACTGTTGAAGAAGGAGGTGTACTGGGCCTGGACACCCACTTTAACCTCACCAGCCCAACTCTGGTCACCTGTGACGCATCACCCACAGCAGTGGGAGTGGTCCTCTCTCAAATTCAGGACCTTGTGGTCAGTTGTCATGGTCACAGTCTCTCAGGTTGTGTGACTGGTAATGATGTTACTGGATGAGTTCTAGCTATTTCTCAGTAACAGGTTTTATTTAACATTTTGTGGCCGAACCAAGTATCATAATTTCAATAAAATGAAATAGAAAATCTTAATTGTCCATAAAAATATTTGATCAAATATATCACATTAGTTAAATATGGAATGATACCAGTCCTCAGTCAGTCATCAGGGGGACTTCACTCATAACCCCTGACTGCTGTTTAGCTCTTTCCTAGCCTGAGTCCCAGATCTGTTTGTACTGTCTTGATAACTCATATATTGTTGTCACGTCAAACAATGACAGCACAAACATATATGGGACTCAGGCTAGCTGTTTCCCACTAACAAAGTATATTTTTCTGAATTCTTCCCCTTCAAAACCCAAACTAAAGTTTGAGGCCCTCTTGAAGGTGTAACACAGTCATCATCCGGCTGAGTTTGAAACCACAACCACACAGTGGCGTGCCGTGGGCCTGGGGCCTGGGCCTTCAGTGAGGTACTACACAGTCCCACCCGAATTAATCCACCTCATTATGATGCCATGGCTCTAGAAACTATACATTTAGACAGAAACGCAGTATAACCAGGCGTTGCGTCACCTTGAAATTGACAAATTGACATTTTTGGGTAAACAGTGTTTACCCAAAAACATGACACAATCAATGAGTCTTTTCAATATTTCCCTTCACCTTTTCATTGTGCAGCTCCGTTGCCCTGCGCGTTTGTTCTTTGAGCTGTAGATCCACTCCGGTGTCCCCAAAAGTTTTCAAAAGCACCATTGCTTGTTAGTGCCCAGCCGTACTTTGGTGTCTCGTTGCTGCCTTGGTTAGACAACTCAAGTTTGCAAAGCCAGTGTGGCTCCAAACACCAAATCGATCACTTGCAAATAATAGGCATTCCCAGCAGTACAGTTTGCAGTGCTTCTCGGAGCCAAGGAGCCTGTGAGCCATTGACAGCGCTCGTAGTTGAAACTTTGAAAGTGGCGAGCGAACGAAGCACTTTCCCGCCTGTGACAGGCTTTGTGGCGTCGGGCGACCTCTCCTTACAATGTCTAACTTTTCTTGAAAAGTTCGTCTTGAGAATGGCGTTATAATTATATCCTCGACCAAATCGATATCTTCTCCTCCTTCCGCCATTGTGGGTTGAAAAAACAGCTTAGTAGTACGCGAATTAATTCGTTTATCAAATTCAGTTTCCTACATCTCCATAGGACCTGCCTCTCAATATTGGTAATCCAATCAAAAGACGTGCACGCACTACGCCTGCTAGCTGGCTCCTGTGTAACACTGGAGCCAGCCAGAAGGCGTACAATAGCCAACTCTAAAGCTGATTGGTTGACACTACATTTTCATTTCCATTCACTATAAGCTACAAGCGCCCGCACTGTTGATTCTGAAGGCCTGAGGGCAGATTTTAGACCCCTGGCAACACATGATGGCTGAATATGATTGGATAAAAGATCTAACATAAAGACCAGCCCTCAAAATCTCAACCTGGGGCTGGAAGCAGTGCAACCAAAAGGAAAGCTATGAAATGAAGAGTATAACTCTTACTCTGGGGAATAATTTAATACATATTTGTGGGAAAATATATTTAAAAAAATATATATATTCTGATGATGTTTAGGCCAGCAGAGAAGGCCTTGCAGGCCCTGACGGCCCACCACTGCAACCACAACACAAACAACCTGACAAAGATAAATGAAATTCTGTTTCCCAGATGTAACTATGCAGATGTCATCATTACTAATAATTTCCATCTCTTAGAGATATTGTGTTTTATAGTGGTGTCAAAGCAAAAGTTAGTGTCAAAGTAACCTGTGGATAGACAGTAGATGTTATGACAGTTAACATGTGGATAGACAGTAGACGTTATGACAGATAACCTGTGGATAGACAGTAGATTATATGACAGTTAACCTGTGGATAGACAGTAGACGTTATGACAGTTAACCTGTGGATAGACAGCAAACATTATGACAGTTAACCTGTGGATAGACAGTAGATGTTATGACAGTTAATCTGTGGATAGACAGTAGATGTTATGACAGTTAACCTGTGGATAGACAGTAGACGTTATGACAGATAACCTGTGGATAGACAGTAGATTATATGACAGTTAACCTGTGGATAGACAGTAGACGTTATGACAGTTAACCTGTGGATAGACAGCAAACATTATGACAGTTAACCTGTGGATAGACAGTAGACGTTATGACAGTTAACATGTGGATAGACAGTAGACGTTATGACAGATAACCTGTGGATAGACAGTAGATTATATGACAGTTAACCTGTGGATAGACAGTAGACGTTATGACAGTTAACCTGTGGATAGACAGCAAACATTATGACAGTTAACCTGTGGATAGACAGTAGATGTTATGACAGTTAATCTGTGGATAGACAGTAGATGTTATGACAGTTAACCTGTGGATAGACAGTAGACGTTATGACAGATAACCTGTGGATAGACAGTAGATTATATGACAGTTAACCTGTGGATAGACAGTAGACGTTATGACAGTTAACCTGTGGATAGACAGCAAACATTATGACAGTTAACCTGTGGATAGACAGTAGATGTTATGACAGATAACCTGTGGATAGACAGTAGATTATATGACAGTTAACCTGTGGATAGACAGTAGATTATATGACAGATAACCTGTGGATAGACAGCAAACATTATGACAGTTAACCTGTGGATAGACAGTAGATTATATGACAGATAACCTGTGGATAGACAGTAGATTATATGACAGTTAACCTGTGGATAGACAGCAAACATTATGACAGTTAACCTGTGGATAGACAGTAGATGTTATGACAGTTAATCTGTGGATAGACAGTATATGTTATGACAGTTAACCTGTGGATAGACAGTAGATGTTATGACAGATAACCTGTGGATAGACAGTAGATTATATGACAGTTAACCTGTGGATAGACAGTAGACGTTATGACAGTTAACCTGTGGATAGACAGCAAACATTATGACAGTTAACCTGTGGATAGACAGTAGATGTTATGACAGTTAATCTGTGGATAGACAGTAGATGTTATGACAGTTAACCTGTGGATAGACAGTAGACGTTATGACAGATAACCTGTGGATAGACAGTAGATTATATGACAGTTAACCTGTGGACAGACAGTAGATGTTATGACAGTTAACCTGTGGATAGACAGTAGATGTTATGACAGTTAACCTGTGGATAGACAGTAGATGTTATGACAGTTAACCTGTGGATAGACAGTAGATGTTATGATGTTAACCTGTGGACAGGCAGTAGATGTTATGACAGTTAACCTGTGGACAGACAGTAGATGTTATGACAGTTAACCTGTGGGTAGACAGTAGATGTTATGACAGTTAACCTGTGGGTAGACAGTATATGTTAGGACAGTTAACCTGTGGACAGACAGTAGATGTTATGACAGTTAACCTGTATCATGTATCATGTATTATATTATCAAACTAAGGCTGGTGGGAGTCATATCATGTGTTATATTATCACACTAAGACTGGTGGAGTCATATCATGTATTATATTATCAAACTAAGGCTGGTGGAGTCATATCATGTATTATATTATCAAACTAAGGCTGGTGGAGTCATATCATGTATTATATTATCAAACTAAGGCTGGTGGAGTCATATCATGTATTATATTATCAAACTAAGACTGGTGGAGTCATATCATGTATTATATTATCAAACTAAGGCTGGTGGGAGTCATATCATGTATTATATTATCAAACTAAGCCTGGTGGGAGTCATATCATGTATTATATTATCAAACTAAGGCTGGTGGGAGTCATATCATGTATTATATTATCGAACTAAGGCTGGTGGGAGTCATATCATGTATTATATTATCAAACTAAGGCTGGTGGGAGTCATATCATGTATTATATTATCAAACTAAGGCTGGTGGGAGTCATATCATGTATTATATTATCAAACTAAGGCTGGTGGGAGTCATATCATGTATTATATTATCAAACTAAGGCTGGTGGGAGTCATATCATGTATTATATTATCACACTAAGACTGGTGGAGTCATATCATGTATTATATTATCAAACTAAGGCTGGTGGAGTCATATCATGTATTATATTATCAAACTAAGGCTGGTGGAGTCATATCATGTATTATATTATCAAATTAAGACTGGTGGGAGTCATATCATGTATTATATTATCAAACTAAGGCTGGTGGGAGTCATATCATGTATTATATTATCAAACTAAGGCTGGTGGGAGTCATATCATGTATTATATTATCAAGCTAAGGCTGGTGGGAGTCATATCATGTATTATATTATCAAATTAAGGCTGGTGGGAGTCATATCATGTATTATATTATCAAATTAAGACTGGTGGGAGTCATATCATGTATTATATTATCAAATTAAGACTGGTGGGAGTCATATCATGTATTATATTATCAAACTAAGACTGGTGGGAGTCATATCATGTATTATATTATCAAACTAAGACTGGTGAGAGTCATATCATGTATTATATTATCAAATTAAGACTGGTGGGAGTCATATCATGTATTATATTATCAAATTAAGACTGGTGGGAGTCATATCATGTAGTATATTATCACACTAAGACTGGTGAGAGTCATATCATGTATTATATTATCAAACTAAGACTGGTGGGAGTCATATCATGTATTATATTATCAAGCTAAGGCTGGTGGGAGTCATATCATGTATTATATTTTCAAATTAAGACTGGTGGGAGTCATATCATGTAGTATATTATCAAATTAAGACTGGTGGGAGTCATATCATGTATTATATTATCACACTAAGACTGGTGAGAGTCATATCATGTATTATATTATCAAACTAAGACTGGTGGGAGTCATATCATGTAGTATATTATCACACTAAGACTGGTGAGAGTCATATCATGTATTATATTATCAAACTAAGACTGGTGGGAGTCATATCATGTAGTATATTATCAAGCTAAGACTGGTGGGAGTCATATCATGTATTATATTATCACACTAAGACTGGTGAGAGTCATATCATGTATTATATTATCAAGCTAAGGCTGGTGGGAGTCATATCATGTATTATATTATCACACTAAGACTGGTGAGAGTCATATCATGTATTATATTATCAAGCTAAGGCTGGTGGGAGTCACGTGGTGGCCAGTGTTGTGTTAATTTCACACTTTGGTTGACTGATAAAGAGTTTCACTACCTAAAGTTGCACAGACGCAGGACAGTGCAGGGAGAAAACACAGCTACAAACGTATATTAGAGTAGAAGTTACTGTATTTTAGCACAAGTGTGTTAAGATGTCAGAAGGAGTCTATGAAATCCCAGATGGATTTGAAGACAACAAACTTAATGCAATGAAGAACACAGATATTGATGGCCAATTTTATGGCAACGTAGGAGCCTTCAAATCCAGTCCAAGAGAGGGAGGTGTTGCTTCTGGTAAGATTGCATGAACACACACACACACACACCATACAATATATTAAACAGGTGAGATTACCCTGTATTACTAAACCTTCATTTGTGTGGTGTGGATGATACAGTAAAACATATTACCAAAGATCTTACTTTAATCATTTGTGATTCAGTACATTTTCAGTGGTGGAAGAGACCCTCTGGAGTTGCTGCAGTGTGTCTGGGGCTGCTGTGTGTTCTCCTAATAATCTTTGAAAGTCAGTCTGTTGTCAAGTTACATATAAGCACAATATCAAATGCTCATAGTTGATTGTTGTTCCCCTATATTTGTCTCAAAAGAGGGAAGTTAAGTGGATCTTTTCAGTGGTTCAACCAGCTGTCACTCAAAAACTCAACCAATCAGATTCATTAAGAGAGAAGAGCGCTGCGGCCAGTTATGTTGCCATCTCATCCTCACTGGTTAAGCCTTCCCACCCTCAATATCCAATTGGAGCAGTTTGTAGCGTCAAATCTATTGTATGGACATTATCATGTTTGTAGTCCTGGACCTCCTGAACATGTTGATGTATATTTGGGAGTAAACAGAGGGTCCAGATCAGCAGAAAGGTGAAAGGAAGGAGGAGTTCTGGAAACTCCCTGAATTATCTTGGGGCTGTTACATATGATATTTAATATATGTTAACAACTAACTTACTTGCCTAGTTAAATACAGGTAAAAAAGTGTTTCCACTGTATTTCTGATCAATTTGATGTTATTTTATTGGACAAAAAATGTGCTTTATTTAAAAAAACAAGGACATTTGTATGATTTACATGGAATGATTTATATTGTGCTGCAGAAAATGGTTTAACAATAATCACTGTAACAATCTCTCACACGTACACATGCACACAAGCATGCCAACTTGTTCTATTTTTTGCATTAGCATAGCCACAACTACCCGCGTCAATTTGTTGATACTTCCCTAAAGTTAACACCTACAGCAGTCACACAGACAGACACACAGATGACTCAGAGACAGAGATATCACTAGAAGCAGAGACTTAACGTATAGAGGGTTTGCAGTTGAGATACGACACCTCCTGATGGCCATGTTGGAAGACCACCACATTAATTAGAAGCAGAGACTTAATGTACAGTAGACCTACATAGAAATAAAGACCCAGGCATTGTTAAAGATGTCAAAGGTCATCTATGCTGAACCAGATATGAACAAGAAGGTCAAGTTTAACAGAGGTGAGATGGAGGAGAGGATTGTGGATATCTACGTCAGTGCAGACACCCTGAGAGACGGTGAGACCAGCACCAAGAGAGAAGAGACAGCAGACACTGCTCCTAATAATGGACCAGGAGACCAGCGCTCAGGTAACACACACACACACACACACACACACACACACACACACACACACACACACACACACACACACACACACACACACACACACACACACACACACACACACACACACACACACACACACACACACACACACACACACACACACACAAACAATGCTAATGAAAGGTGAGAATGACTCACAACCTTCACTGTACAACGGACAACGTGTAGGTTACCAATAGCAAAATCAAGCACAATGCACCAGTGGACCTGTCTGCTACTTACCCACACACTCATGCATGGTGTCTATCTGCTGTTGTGTCTCTCCTGGAGGTTGCTGTCTGCTCAAACCACTGGTTAAGGTGTGAAGTCCTCACTACATCTATAACACTGTATGTTCTCAGACACAACAGACTGTTAAACTAAAGCAGCTGTTTAACAGCATATACAACATAATATACTGTCTGTTGTAGTGTGTGCAGCTCCATAATGACCCAAGTATATGTATAATGACCCAAGAGCTGTGTACAGGATACTGTGAACAGGACCATAGATAAACAACCTGAATCTCAGAACACTGGTAAATACATCGTAGTCATAGAGACACACACATGGAAGTTTAAACCAATGGTTATTATCCCTCCACTTGCCACACAAACTGTTTAACTTAAGATAATGAGGTTGGCCGATGTCCAATGCCCTGAACACAAGTCTTCCAAACGATGGTGTCTTACTTCACAAGGGAAAGGTTTTGAAACAGTCATTAAAATGATTTATGTGTGGAAATTGATACATGAAATGCAACATGCTATGTGTCCCAGGTTAAATGTTCTGAAATGTTGGAGGCTCCTAAGGTGTATTTTAGGATGTATTCTAACTGCTGAAAGTTATTTATATGTCCATGTAGTCCTGTGTACTGTAACTGGACACTATCTACTTCCTGTTGCTGTGAGAACCTGTATGGTTAACAACCACATGCATGTCCCCCTCAACAGGAAAGAGATGTGGGTGAGAAACCAGCACTTTAAAAGCACAGCTATTGTTATTTTTTCATTAACAGATGATACAGAAGAGAATCTTTATACTTGGGATCACTCATTATGGGGTGAATTCTATCTTCCACTTAGGTCATATTTTAACTTAATGATACTGGGAAACTAAGTGACATTTGACTAAAGCTGAAGTTAGGGTTCACCCCTATATCAGTCGCTATAGTCCATGTTTGATTGTGTCTCATTGATGATGCTATGTACAGTATCTGTCTCCACAGAGCCTGATAGCTCAGGGAAGAGACCCGTCCTACTTGCTGCAGTGTGTCTGGGGCTGTGTGTTTTACTGGCTGGGATCATAGGCCTGTCTGTCTACTGTGAGCAGCTCAACTTTATGTTACACTAAACCTCACATAGACTGTGTCATTTCAGTATGTGATTTCTGTGCAGAAGTGTATGTTATTGGTTAGGGATGTTTTGTTTGGTTATTATTCCTCTCCACCAGTGGCGGTTGGTGCCGTTTAAGATGAGGGAGGATGATTTTATTTTTCATGAGCATGGCCTTTTTCTATTACAGCATGTTGGATGACTGTCATTCATATTCTATTCACCCAGTTCAATGTAACAAGGATAGGTTTAGGCTACGACATGATACTCAAAATGTCCCTTCACCCATCATGATGTTGCTACGACCTAGCCAGTGAATGAAAATGTACAACGTAGGTGCACGCAGGTCGAGAGAACATTTTGAGGTGACAGACACATTCAATACCACCTTGCACACTCTTGCCTGCATCTAGCTTATCTAGGGTGTAATTATTAGTCCAACAGTTGCAAACAAGAGTTTCTATTGGACAAATTCAGGTATGTTTATCCCCATTTCTTATATTTGCTTCCGTTTAAGAAACGTTTTTCAACAGACTCGGCAGAATGAATACACCCCTGATCACAGTTCACTTTCATAGCAGCCACTTTGTATTCCTTCTCGCAACTATGCGCTCTCCTCCTCTCACCATTTCCCTTCCCTTGTGGACTACAATGCACATCAGCTGTATGTGACCAGGTGAAAAAACCTTTCCAAGCCAAACCATATCATAACCGGTACACACAGCCTACATCGTAGTCACCATATTAGCTGAAGTAGCGTCATAGTCAACACCAGTGGTGATTTTGCAATGTAAATCTTGGTGGGGAAAAATCTAATGCAAACTCCAGCGAAGCCACTACAAAACACAACACAACACTAAACAATACATTAACTATAATGATGACAAATGGTGCACACAAACTGTTAGGGCCTACATAAAGCTGTCCCAACAGCAGAGTCCCAACAGCAGTCCCAACACCTTACCACTGCTACACCTGGCTATCAGCAGAGCCTTGTTTGGCATTGAAACAGTTAATTTCACTGGCTGCCCCACCACACACAGAAAGCTCTGAGCTAGGCTCAAACCTGCAGTTTGGAGCTGCCTTATTCAAGAAACCATGTTTGTATACAGCTTTATTAACTCAATTATTTATTTTTTCACATTGTTTGCAAACTGAAATGCAACACGAATGAATGCCAAAATAACATGCAAAAAATAGGCCAATTATGAATGACGGGTCACCACTACAACAGAGGTTGTTTTGTATTGTTCAGCTTCAGGACTGTTTGCAGACTGTCTGATAAGATCTACTTATACCTGGTCAGAGATCTGACTTTACAAGCAGACATGACTACAAACCACATTCCCACACTGAAGCACATCATATGTGCACAAAGTCATGCAGACCTTCATGTCTGAACATGAGTGGTGGCTGATGGGAGGAGCAATAGGTGGATGGGCTCATTGTAATGTTTGGAATGGAATTCATGGAATGGAGTCAAACATGTGGTTTCCATATGTTTGATGTGTTTGATACCGTTCCACAAATTCCATTCCAGCCATTACAATGAGCCCGTCTTCCTATAGCTCCTCCCACCAGCCTCTTCTACTGCACATGTACACACACAAGTACACACACACACGCACACACACACATGTATGATAATGTACACAGCTCTACCTTGGTTCACCACAGGCCCATTTTACACTAAAAGTGAAGCTGCTGAGAAAGAGTTAACTCTCCCCCGTTCTGTCTTTCTGACGCTCCCCTCAACTCAGAGTCAACCACTACACTGTGTGGTCAGTTACCAGTTGTCATAGTCACCGTCTCTCAGGTTGTGTGACTGGTAGTGACGTCGCTGGATGAGTTCTAGCTATTTCTGAGTAACAGGTTTAATTAAAAAATGTTGTGGCAGAATCAAGTATTATAATTTCAATAGAATAAAATAGAACATTGTCCATTAAAATATTTGATATAATATATCACATTAGTTAAATATGGAATGATACCAGTCATCAGTCAGTCATCAGGGGGACTTCACTCATAACCTCTGACTGCTGTTTAGCTCTTTCCTAGCCTGAGTCCCAGATCTGTTTGTACTGTCTTGATAACTGCTATATTGTTGTCACACCAAACAATGACAGCACAAACATATATGGGACTCAGGCTAGCTGTTTCCCACAGACAAGTATATTTTTCTGAAATCTTCCCCCTCAGAACCCACACTAAAGTTTGAGGCCCTCTTGAAGGTGTGACATAGTCATCATCAGACTGAGTTTGAAACCACAACCACAACACAAACAACCTGACAAAGATAAATGTAATTCTGTTTCCCAGATGTAACTATGCAGGTGTCATCATTACTGTACAGTGTTTTATACATGGGGTGGTCAGGGGGTGGCCAAAGCTACTTCAGGGGGTCCATAGACCATGACAGAAAATTAGTGTATAACCTTAACCTGGCATCTAAGGAGCATGAATGAATCCTATGATTGCTGATTAGTGGTAGAAGTGATAATTCACTTAACCCAGAGTTCTTCAATGTGGCAGATAATGTGGTCCAAAAGGGTTTCTTCACTAGAATTCTTCTTAGGGATAGCCCACTTTTTTTCAATTTTTGCCTAAAATGACACCAAATCTAACTGCCTGTTGCTCAGGCCCTGAAGCAAGGATATGCATATTCTTGGTATTCTTGGAAACACTTTGAAGTTTGTGGAAATGTGAATTGAGTTTGCCAACTACTACCGGAGGTTTATCCGGGGTCTTGGTCAGGTAGCGGCTCCCATTACCTCTTTGCTGAAGGGGGGACCGGTGCGACTGCAGTGGTCAGCTGGGGCGGACAGGGCTTTTGGTCACCTGAAGGCTCTGTTTACCTCGGCTCTGGTGTTGGCTCATCCTGATCCCTCCTTAGCGTTCATAGTAGAGGTGGACGCGTCCGAGGCTGGGATAGGAGCTGTGCTGTCTCAGCGCTCGGGTATGCCACTATAGCTCCGCCCCTGTGCGTTCTTTTCGAAGAAGCTCAGCCCAGCGGAGCGAAACTATGATGTGGGGGACCGGGAGCTGTTGGCTGTTGTCGGGGCTCTGAAAACGTGGAGACATTGGCTTGAGGGGGCTAAACACCCTTTTCTCATTTGGATTGACCACCGCAATCTGGAGTACATCCGGGCGGCAAGGAGAATGAATCCTCGCCAGGCAAGGTGGGCCATGTTTTTCACCGGTTTTGTGTTCACTCTATCCTAAAGACCAGGGTCCCAGAACGCTAAGGCAGACGCACTGTACCGGATGTATGACACAGAGGAGCGGTCCACGGATCCCACTCCCATACTTTCGGCTTCTTGCCTGGTTGCACCAGTGGTATGGGAGTTTGATGCGGACATCGAGCGGGTGTTATGTGCGGAGCCCACTCCCACCCAGTGTCCAGTTGAACATAAGTACGTTCCGTCTGATGTTTGTGATCGATTGATCTGTTGGGCTCACACATCACCCTTCTCTGGTCACCCTGGCATCGATCGGACAGTGCGCTGTCTTAGTGGGAAGTACTGGTGGCCCACTTTAGCTAAGGACGTGAGGGTGTATGTTTCCTCCTGCTCGGTGTGGGCCCAGTGCAAGGCACCTAGACAACTGCCCAGAGGGAAATTACAACCCCTATCTGTTCCACAACGGCCGTGGTCACACCAATTGGTGGATTTCACGACGGATCTTCCTCCGTCACAAGGAAACACCACGATTCTAGTTGTTGTGGATCGGTTTTCTAAGTCCTGCCGTCTCATTCCTTTGCCCGGTCTCCCTACGGCTCTACAGACTGCGGAGGCCCTGTTTACACACGTCTTCCGGCACTACGGGGTACCTGAGGATATAGTGTCTGATCGGGGTCTCCAGTTCACATCAAGGGTCTGGAGGGCGTTCATGGAACGTCTGGGGGTCTCGGTCAGCCTGACCTCAGGATTTCACCCCGAAAGTAATGGGCAGGTGGAGAGAGTTAACCAGAATGTGGGTAGGTTTCTGCGGTCTTATTGCCAGGACCGGCCGGGGGAGTGGTTGGTTTTCATCCCATGGGCAGAGATGGCCCAAAACTCCCTCCGCCACTTCTCCACTAACCTGTCTCCGTTTCAGTGTGTACTAGGTTATCAGCCGGTCCTGGCCCCGTGGCATCAGAGCCAGATCGAGGCACCTGCGGTGGATGAATGGTTTCGGCGCTCGGAAGAGACCTGGGACGCTGCCCATGTACGGCTGCAACGGGCCATCAAGCGACAGAAGGCGAACGCCAACCGCCACCGCAGTGAAGCTCCGGTGTATGCACTGGGAGACCGGGTCTGGCTCTCGACCCGAAACCTGCCCCTTCGCCTGCCCTGCCGGAAGCTGAGTCCGTGGTTTGTGGGGCCATTTAAAGTCCTGAGGAGACTGAACGAGGTATGTTATAGGTTACAGCTTCTCCCTGATTATCGTATTAACCCCTCGTTCCATGTGTCTCTCCTCAGGCCGGTGGTGGCTGGTCCGCTCCAGCAGTCTGAGGTGCGGGAGGTTCCTCCGCTCCCTCTGGACATCGAGGGGGCCCCGGCGTATACTGTGCGAGCCATCATGGACTCCAGACGTCGGGCGAGGGGCCTTCAGTACCTCGTGGAGTGGGAGGTGTACGGTCAGAAAGTGGCCTGTGTTTTCAGGACAGACACAGTACATAAGGCCTACATAGAATGTGAATAATGACATGAAGGGTACATCTCAAATGGCACCATATTCCCTGTATAGTGCACTACTTTTGATCAGGGTCCATCAATATATAGGAAAAAGGGTTCCATTTGGGACACAGTAGTTTAGGGAAGTTTTTGCTGGAGCACCTATTGTATTGTAATTTCAGTTGATTTCAGCATGCCATGCTGTGCCAACTCATATTTAGCCATACCACTGACTTCATTTAATAACAGCTTCCTGTCTGTCTGTCAGTGGTTGGTGGTTATTAGCAGACCTGTGCCACTGTATTAGGGCACACCATAGCAACAGCAAATGAAAATACTTTATTCTTATTGGACAGGTACAGTTAGTCCCTCCCTGTTTCAGTTTGATTTCTTCCATTTCACGCCTAATGAATATGACCCACATAGTTTAGCTGTGCTTGGTTGACGTTGCCTGGCTTAATGGAACCAATAGAATTGTCCCAAACTGTCAAATTATTTGACAGATTTCAAATAGTTTTTAAACCCAGGTCTGGTTATTAATTATTTTTTAAATCATCCAGAGACATTATTAACATGTATACATCCAATATGTTAATCAGTGATATAGAGTAGTAAGAGACCATATAAGAGGGTGTGTGTCTGGTGTATGCATTTGTACTTATTTTGGATCCCAATTTGTTCCTGCCAAGGAATCGGCTACTCTTCCTGGGGTTTATTATGGATCCCAATTTGTTCCTGCCAAGGCAGCAGCTACTCTTCCTGAGGTCCAGCAAAATTAAGGCAATTATACAATTTTAAAAACATTACTATACAGTCACAACAGATTTGACAACACATTAAGTGTGTGCCCTCAGTTCTCTACTCTACTACCACATATCTACAACACAAATTCCATGTGTACGTGTGTGTATAGTGCCTATGTTATTGTGTGTGTGTCTGCATGTGTCTGTGTCTACGTTTGTGTTGCTTCACAGTATGTGGGTGGAACTTCCCCCAGTAGACCAGGAAGTTACTCAGGAATCAGATAACAAGGCGGAAAGAAGAAGAAAGTGTCCCAACTATATCCAGCTTTGGACTCAGACACTCGGTACTGAGGGCCTTCTCTGGGTGAATGTTTAGTTTTTTATCCTAACACTACACAGCGGATTCTAATCATCAAAGATTGATGATGAGTTGGTTATTTGAACCAGCTGTGTAGTTCTAGGGCAACAACCAAAACGTTCACCAAGGGGGGCCCCAGGACCGAGTTTGAGAATCTCTGCTTTAAGGCACTGTAGCTAGAGTCAGAAAACATTGTAGAAAATGTCTGAGTCCATCTATACCAAGCCAGATATGACCAACAAGGTTTGACAGAGGTGAGATGGAGGAGAGGATTGTGGATATCTACATCAGTGCAGACACACTGGTTATAGTGTGACAGTTATAACACCCTTACCAAGGAAAGAGACCAACTACAGACCAGTTACAACAATCCTGACTGAAGTGAGAGACTAGCCACAGACCAGTTTCAACAACCTGACTGAAGTGAGAGACTAGCCACAGACCAGTTACAACAACCTGACTGAAGTGAGAGACTAGCTACAGACCAGTT
The DNA here is from genome assembly GCF_016432855.1 of Salvelinus namaycush. Classification (NCBI taxonomy): domain Eukaryota; kingdom Metazoa; phylum Chordata; class Actinopteri; order Salmoniformes; family Salmonidae; genus Salvelinus; species Salvelinus namaycush. Next base: position 99,171 of record NW_024059652.1, on the reverse strand, counting down.
ACAACAACCTGACTGAAGTGAGAGACTAGCCACAGACCAGTTACAACACCCTGACTGAAGTGAGAGACTAGCCACAGACCAGTTTCAACAACCTGCCTGAGGAGAGAGACTAGCCACAGACCAGTTACAACAACCTGCCTGAGGAGAGAGACCAGCCACAGACCAGTTACAACAACCTGACTGAAGTGAGAGACTAGCCACAGACCAGTTTCAACAACCTGCCTGAGGAGAGAGACCAGCTACAGACCAGTTACAACAACCTGACTGAAGTGAGAGACTAGCCACAGACCAGTTTCAACAACCTGACTGAAGTGAGAGACCAGCCACAGACCAGTTACAACAACCTGACTGAAGTGAGAGACTAGTCACAGACCAGTTACAACAACCTGACTGAAGTGAGAGACTAGCCACAGACCAGTTACAACAACCTGCCTGAGGAGAGAGACCAGCCACAGACCAGTTACAACAACCTGACTGAAGTGAGAGACTAGCCACAGACCAGTTACAACAACCTGACTGAAGTGAGAGACTAGCTACAGACCAGTTACAACAACCTGACTGAAGTGAGAGACTAGCCACAGACCAGTTACAACACCCTGACTGAAGTGAGAGACTAGCCACAGACCAGTTTCAACAACCTGCCTGAGGAGAGAGACTAGCCACAGACCAGTTACAACAACCTGCCTGAGGAGAGAGACCAGCCACAGACCAGTTACAACAACCTGACTGAAGTGAGAGACAAGCCACAGACCAGTTTCAACAACCTGCCTGAGGAGAGAGACCAGCCACAGACCAGTTACAACAACCTGACTGAAGTGAGAGACTAGCCACAGACCAGTTTCAACAACCTGACTGAAGTGAGAGACCAGCCACAGACCAGTTACAACAACCTGACTGAAGTGAGAGACTAGTCACAGACCAGTTACAACAACCTGACTGAAGTGAGAGACTAGCCACAGACCAGTTACAACAACCTGCCTGAGGAGAGAGACCAGCCACAGACCAGTTACAACAACCTGACTGAAGTGAGAGACTAGCCACAGACCAGTTACAACAACCTGACTGAAGTGAGAGACTAGCCACAGACCAGTTACAACAACCTGACTGAAGTGAGAGACTAGCCACAGACCAGTTACAACAACCTGACTGAAGTGAGAGACTAGCCACAGACCAGTTTCAACAACCTGACTGAAGTGAGAGACTAGCCACAGACCAGTTTCAACAACCTGACTGAAGTGAGAGACTAGCCACAGACCAGTTACAACAACCTGACTGAAGTGAGAGACTAGCCACAGACCAGTTACAACACCCTGACTGAAGTGAGAGACTAGCCACAGACCAGTTTCAACAACCTGACTGAAGTGAGAGACTAGCCACAGACCAGTTTCAACAACCTGACTGAAGTGAGTGACTAGCCACAGACCAGTTACAACAACCTGACTGAAGTGAGAGACTAGCTACAGACCAGTTACAACAACCTGACTGAAGTGAGAGACTAGCCACAGACCAGTTTCAACAACCTGACTGAAGTGAGAGACTAGCCACAGACCAGTTACAACACCCTGACTGAAGTGAGAGACTAGCCACAGACCAGTTTCAACAACCTGACTGAAGTGAGAGACTAGCCACAGACCAGTTTCAACAACCTGACTGAAGTGAGAGACTAGCCACAGACCAGTTACAACAACCTGACTGAAGTGAGAGACTAGCTACAGACCAGTTACAACAACCTGACTGAAGTGAGAGACTAGCCACAGACCAGTTACAACACCCTGACTGAAGTGAGAGACTAGCCACAGACCAGTTTCAACAACCTGCCTGAGGAGAGAGACCAGCCACAGACCAGTTACAACAACCTGACTGAAGTGAGAGACTAGCCACAGACCAGTTACAACAACCTGACTGAAGTGAGAGACTAGCCACAGACCAGTTACAACAACCTGACTGAAGTGAGAGACTAGCCACAGACCAGTTTCAACAACCTGACTGAAGTGAGAGACTAGCCACAGACCAGTTACAACACCCTGACTGAAGTGAGAGACTAGCCACAGACCAGTTTCAACAACCTGACTGAAGTGAGAGACTAGCCACAGACCAGTTTCAACAACCTGACTGAAGTGAGAGACTAGCCACAGACCAGTTACAACAACCTGACTGAAGTGAGAGACTAGCTACAGACCAGTTACAACAACCTGCCTGAAGTGAGAGACTAGCCACAGACCAGTTACAACACCCTGACTGAAGTGAGAGACTAGCCACAGACCAGTTTCAACAACCTGACTGAAGTGAGAGACTAGCTACAGATCAGTTACAACACCCTGACTGAAGTGAGAGACTAGCCACAGACCAGTTTCAACAACCTGCCTGAGGAGAGAGACTAGCCACAGACCAGTTTCAACAACCTGCCTGAGGAGAGAGACTAGCCACAGACCAGTTACAACAACCTGCCTGAGGAGAGAGACCAGCCACAGACCAGTTACAACAACCTGACTGAAGTGAGAGACTAGCCACAGACCAGTTACAACAACCTGCCTGAGGAGAGAGACCAGCCACAGACCAGTTAAAACAACCTGACTGAAGTGAGAGACTAGCCACAGACCAGTTTCAACAACCTGCCTGAAGTGAGAGACTAGCCACAGACCAGTTACAACAACCTGACTGAAGTGAGAGACTAGTCACAGACCAGTTACAACACCCTGACTGAAGTGAGAGACTAGCCACAGACCAGTTTCAACAACCTGCCTGAGGAGAGAGACCAGCCACAGACCAGTTACAACAACCTGACTGAAGTGAGAGACTAGCCACAGACCAGTTTCAACAACCTGCCTGAAGTGAGAGACTAGCCACAGACCAGTTACAACAACCTGACTGAAGTGAGAGACTAGCCACAGACCAGTTTCAACAACCTGACTGAAGTGAGAGACTAGCCACAGACCAGTTTCAACAACCTGACTGAAGTGAGAGACTAGCCACAGACCAGTTTCAACAACCTGCCTGAAGTGAGAGACTAGCTACAGAGCAGTTTCAACAACCTGACTGAAGTGAGAGACTAGCCACAGACCAGTTTCAACAACCTGACAGAAGTGAGAGACTAGCCACAGACCAGTTTCAACAACCTGACTGAAGTGAGAGACTAGCCACAGACCAGTTACAACAACTTAACTGAAGAGAGATACAAGCTACAGATCAGTTATAACACCCTGACTAAAGAGAGAGAGCACCTACAGACAAACTACAACAAGTTGACTAAAGAGAGAGAACAGCTACAGACAAGCTACAACAAGTTGACTAAAGAGAGAGAGCACCTACAGACAAACTACAACAAGTTGACTAAAGAGAGAGAGCACCTACAGACAAACTACAACAAGTTGACTAAAGAGAGAGACCTCATGGCGACCGTCAGCATCCCGTCAGGGACGGATGTCACCCTGTCCGTTGTCAGCAAAGTAAGGGTCTTGTTTCAAAACTCTAAAATGGCCTCCTTTTCTCATATCCTCTCTCCCTCTCAGCCACTTATTTGAACGGAATTGGTGGCTGTAAGCTACCAGTTGTTATCAGCTACATCAGCTTTTGCTCTCTCTCTCTCCCTCTATCCCCTCCCCCCTTCTCCTTCCCTTCCTTCCTCTCTCCAGGTGACAGATTTTACTTCTCCCAGTGCGGACTACCAGGCGTCTCCTCCAAGGTTTCGATTGCTTCTACAGTTTTGTTTTGGTACTGCAGTTTAACGGAGGCTCAGCCCAGAAAGACAATTTTCCAAACACGGCCACATTGAGAATCCAAATTAGAAAATTCCAAATAAGTCATCACATTTGTGCAAAAACATCCATATAATTTTTGAAATATTTGTTGTTGAGGCTGATTTAAAAAAAAACATTTTATATTCATATAATGTCTGCAATGTTTTTGGATGACTTAATGACATTGTTGCTGCTAACACTATTCCCTGTGCACTGAGTGCAAGTGAACATGTGATGTTGGCTGTGTAAACCAGATGCACCCGGGATATAGACGTCCATGAATCGGATAATGCCAACATGATTTCCTTGATGACAAAAGGCGGACATCTTAGACACAGTCTCCAGCTGTTATTGTACCTCAGTGGTCTCCTCTGACTGTCCGTTAGCATGCAGCTCCTCAAACTGTTGTTATTATACCTCAGTGGTCTCCTCTGACTGCCCGTTAGCATGCAGCTCCTCAAACTGTTGTTATTATACCTCAGTGGTCTCCTCTGACTGCCCGTTAGCATGCAGCTCCTCAAACTGTTGTTATTATACCTCAGTGGTCTCCTCTGACTGTCCGTTAGCATGCAGCTCCTCAAACTGTTGTTATTATACCTCAGTGGTCTCCTCTTACTGCCCGTTAGCATGCAGCTCCTCAAACTGTTGTTATTATACCTCAGTAGTCTCCTCTGACTGTCTGTTAGCATGCAGCTCCTCAAACTGTTGTTATTATACCTCAGTGGTCTCCTCTGACTGCCCGTTAGCATGCAGCTCCTCAAACTGTTGTTATTATACCTCAGTGGTCTCCTCTGACTGTCCGTTAGCATGCAGCTCCTCAAACTGTTGTTATTGTACCTCAGTGGTCTCCTCTGACTGCCCGGCAGCATGCAGCTCCTCAAACTGTTGTTATTGTACCTCAGTGGTCTCCTCTGACTGTCCGTTAGCATGCAGCTCCTCAAACTGTTGTTATTGTACCTCAGTGGTCTCCTCTGACTGTCCGTTAGCATGCAGCTCCTCAAACTGTTGTTATTGTACCTCAGTGGTCTCCTCTGACTGTCCGTTAGCATGCAGCTCCTCAAACTGTTGTTATTGTACCTCAGTGGTCTCCTCTAACTGCCCGTTAGCATGCAGCTCCTCAAACTGTTGTTATTATACCTCAGTGGTCTCCTCTGACTGCCCGTTAGCATGCAGCTCCTCAAACTGTTGTTATTATACCTCAGTGGTCTCCTCTGACTGTCCGTTAGCATGCAGCTCCTCAAACTGTTGTTATTATACCTCAGTGGTCTCCTCTGACTGCCCGTTAACATGCAGCTCCTCAAACTGTTGTTATTATAGCTCAGTGGTCTCCTCTGACTGTCTGTTAGCATGCAGCTCCTCAAACTGTTGTTATTATACCTCAGTGGTCTCCTCTGACTGTCCGTTAGCATGCAGTTCCTCAAACTGTTGTTATTATACCTCAGTGGTCTCCTCTGACTGTCCGTTAGCATGCAGCTCCTCAAACTGTTGTTATTATACCTCAGTGGTCTCCTCTGACTGTCCGTTAGCATGCAGCTCCTCAAACTGTTGTTATTATACCTCAGTGGTCTCCTCTGACTGCCCGTTAGCATGCAGCTCCTCAAACTGTAGTTATTATACCTCAGTGGTCTCCTCTGACTGTCCGTTAGCATGCAGCTCCTCAAACTGTTGTTATTATACCTCAGTGGTCTCCTCTGACTGCCCGTTAGCATGCAGCTCCTCAAACTGTTGTTATTATACCTCAGTGGTCTCCTCTGACTGCCCGTTAGCATGCAGCTCCTCAAACTGTTGTTATTACACCTCAGTGGTCTCCTCTGACTGTCCGTTAGCATGCAGCTCCTCAAACTGTTGTTATTGTACCTCAGTGGTCTCCTCTGACTGCCCGTTAGCATGCAGCTCCTCAAACTGTTGTTATTGTACCTCAGTGGTCTCCTCTGACTGCCCGTTAGCATGCAGCTCCTCAAACTGTTGTTATTATACCTCAGTGGTCTCCTCTGACTGTCCGTTAGCATGCAGCTCCTCAAACTGTTGTTATTGTACCTCAGTGGTCTCCTCTGACTGTCCGTTAGCATGCAGCTCCTCAAACTGTTGTTATTGTACCTCAGTGGTCTCCTCTGACTGTCCGTTAGCATGCAGCTCCTCAAACTGTTGTTATTGTACCTCAGTGGTCTCCTCTAACTGCCCGTTAGCATGCAGCTCCTCAAACTGTTGTTATTATACCTCAGTGGTCTCCTCTTACTGCCCGTTAGCATGCAGCTCCTCAAACTGTTGTTATTATACCTCAGTGGTCTCCTCTGACTGCCCGTTAGCATGCAGCTCCTCAAACTGTTGTTATTATACCTCAGTGGTCTCCTCTGACTGTCCGTTAGCATGCAGCTCCTCAAACTGTTGTTATTATACCTCAGTGGTCTCCTCTGACTGCCCGGCAGCATGCAGCTCCTCAAACTGTTGTTATTGTACCTCAGTGGTCTCCTCTGACTGTCCGTTAGCATGCAGCTCCTCAAACTGTTGTTATTATACCTCAGTGGTCTCCTCTGACTGTCCGTTAGCATGCAGCTCCTCAAACTGTTGTAATTATACCTCAGTGGTCTCCTCTGACTGTCCGTTAGCATGCAGCTCCTCAAACTGTTGTTATTATACCTCAGTGGTCTCCTCTGACTGCCCGTTAGCATGCAGCTCCTCAAACTGTTGTTATTATACCTCAGTGGTCTCCTCTGACTGCCCGTTAGCATGCAGCTCCTCAAACTGTTGTTATTATACCTCAGTGGTCTCCTCTGACTGTCCGTTAGCATGCAGCTCCTCAAACTGTTGTTATTATACCTCAGTGGTCTCCTCTTACTGCCCGTTAGCATGCAGCTCCTCAAACTGTTGTTATTATACCTCAGTGGTCTCCTCTGACTGCCCGTTAGCATGCAGCTCCTCAAACTGTTGTTATTATACCTCAGTGGTCTCCTCTGACTGTCCGTTAGCATGCAGCTCCTCAAACTGTTGTTATTGTACCTCAGTGGTCTCCTCTGACTGCCCGTTAGCATGCAGCTCCTCAAACTGTTGTTATTACACCTCAGTGGTCTCCTCTGACTGTCCGTTAGCATGCAGCTCCTCAAACTGTTGTTATTGTACCTCAGTGGTCTCCTCTGACTGCCCGTTAGCATGCAGCTCCTCAAACTGTTGTTATTGTACCTCAGTGGTCTCCTCTGACTGCCCGTTAGCATGCAGCTCCTCAAACTGTTGTTATTGTACCTCAGTGGTCTCCTCTGACTGTCCGTTAGCATGCAGCTCCTCAAACTGTTGTTATTGTACCTCAGTGGTCTCCTCTAACTGCCCGTTAGCATGCAGCTCCTCAAACTGTTGTTATTATACCTCAGTGGTCTCCTCTGACTGTCCGTTAGCATGCAGCTCCTCAAACTGTTGTTATTATACCTCAGTGGTCTCCTCTGACTGCCCGGCAGCATTCAGCTCCTCAAACTGTTGTTATTGTACCTCAGTGGTCTCCTCTGACTGTCCGTTAGCATGCAGTTCCTCAAACTGTTGTTATTATACCTCAGTGGTCTCCTCTGACTGTCCGTTAGCATGCAGCTCCTCAAACTGTTGTTATTATACCTCAGTGGTCTCCTCTGACTGTCCGTTAGCATGCAGCTCCTCAAACTGTTGTTATTATACCTCAGTGGTCTCCTCTGACTGTCCGTTAGCATGCAGCTCCTCAAACTGTTGTTATTATACCTCAGTGGTCTCCTCTGACTGTCCGTTAGCATGCAGCTCCTCAAACTGTTGTTATTATACCTCAGTGGTCTCCTCTGACTGCCCGTTAACATGCAGCTCCTCAAACTGTTGTTATTATACCTCAGTGGTCTCCTCTGACTGTCCGTTAGCATGCAGCTCCTCAAACTGTTATTATTATACCTCAGTGGTCTCCTCTGACTGTCCGTTAGCATGCAGTTCCTCAAACTGTTGTTATTATACCTCAGTGGTCTCCTCTGACTGTCCGTTAGCATGCAGCTCCTCAAACTGTTGTTATTATACCTCAGTGGTCTCCTCTGACTGTCCGTTAGCATGCAGCTCCTCAAACTGTTGTTATTATACCTCAGTGGTCTCCTCTGACTGCCCGTTAGCATGCAGCTCCTCAAACTGTTGTTATTGTACCTCAGTGGTCTCCTCTGACTGTCCGTTAGCATGCAGCTCCTCAAACTGTTGTTATTGTACCTCAGTGGTCTCCTCTGACTGTCCGTTAGCATGCAGTTCCTCAAACTGTTGTTATTATACCTCAGTGGTCTCCTCTGACTGTCCGTTAGCATGCAGCTCCTCAAACTGTTGTTATTATACCTCAGTGGTCTCCTCTGACTGTCCGTTAGCATGCAGCTCCTCAAACTGTTGTTATTATACCTCAGTGGTCTCCTCTGACTGTCCGTTAGCATGCAGCTCCTCAAACTGTTGTTATTATACCTCAGTGGTCTCCTCTGACTGTCCGTTAGCATGCAGCTCCTCAAACTGTTGTTATTATACCTCAGTGGTCTCCTCTGACTGCCCGTTAGCATGCAGCTCCTCAAACTGTTGTTATTGTACCTCAGTGGTCTCCTCTGACTGTCCGTTAGCATGCAGCTCCTCAAACTGTTGTTATTGTACCTCAGTGGTCTCCTCTGACTGTCCGTTAGCATGCAGCTCCTCAAACTGTTGTTATTGTACCTCAGTGGTCTCCTCTAACTGCCCGTTAGCATGCAGCTCCTCAAACTGTTGTTATTATACCTCAGTGGTCTCCTCTGACTGCCCGTTAGCATGCAGCTCCTCAAACTGTTGTTATTATACCTTAGTGGTCTCCTCTGACTGTCCGTTAGCATGCAGCTCCTCAAACTGTTGTTATTATACCTCAGTGGTCTCCTCTGACTGCCCGGCAGCATTCAGCTCCTCAAACTGTTGTTATTGTACCTCAGTGGTCTCCTCTGACTGTCCGTTAGCATGCAGTTCCTCAAACTGTTGTTATTATACCTCAGTGGTCTCCTCTGACTGTCCGTTAGCATACAGCTCCTCAAACTGTTGTTATTATACCTCAGTGGTCTCCTCTGACTGTCCGTTAGCATGCAGCTCCTCAAACTGTTGTTATTATACCTCAGTGGTCTCCTCTGACTGTCCGTTAGCATGCAGCTCCTCAAACTGTTGTTATTATACCTCAGTGGTCTCCTCTGACTGTCCGTTAGCATGCAGCTCCTCAAACTGTTGTTATTATACCTCAGTGGTCTCCTCTGACTGCCCGTTAACATGCAGCTCCTCAAACTGTTGTTATTATACCTCAGTGGTCTCCTCTGACTGTCTGTTAGCATGCAGCTCCTCAAACTGTTGTTATTATACCTCAGTGGTCTCCTCTGACTGTCCGTTAGCATGCAGTTCCTCAAACTGTTGTTATTATACCTCAGTGGTCTCCTCTGACTGTCCGTTAGCATGCAGCTCCTCAAACTGTTGTTATTATACCTCAGTGGTCTCCTCTGACTGTCCGTTAGCATGCAGCTCCTCAAACTGTTGTTATTATACCTCAGTGGTCTCCTCTGACTGCCCGTTAGCATGCAGCTCCTCAAACTGTAGTTATTATACCTCAGTGGTCTCCTCTGACTGTCCGTTAGCATGCAGCTCCTCAAACTGTTGTTATTATACCTCAGTGGTCTCCTCTGACTGCCCGTTAGCATGCAGCTCCTCAAACTGTTGTTATTAGACCTCAGTGGTCTCCTCTGACTGCCCGTTAGCATGCAGCTCCTCAAACTGTTGTTATTACACCTCAGTGGTCTCCTCTGACTGTCCGTTAGCATGCAGCTCCTCAAACTGTTGTTATTATACCTCAGTGGTCTCCTCTGACTGCCCGTTAGCATGCAGCTCCTCAAACTGTAGTTATTATACCTCAGTGGTCTCCTCTGACTGTCCGTTAGCATGCAGCTCCTCAAACTGTTGTTATTATACCTCAGTGGTCTCCTCTGACTGCCCGTTAGCATGCAGCTCCTCAAACTGTTGTTATTAGACCTCAGTGGTCTCCTCTGACTGCCCGTTAGCATGCAGCTCCTCAAACTGTTGTTATTACACCTCAGTGGTCTCCTCTGACTGTCCGTTAGCATGCAGCTCCTCAAACTGTTGTTATTGTACCTCAGTGGTCTCCTCTGACTGCCCGTTAGCATGCAGCTCCTCAAACTGTTGTTATTGTACCTCAGTGGTCTCCTCTGACTGCCCGTTAGCATGCAGCTCCTCAAACTGTTGTTATTATACCTCAGTGGTCTCCTCTGACTGTCCGTTAGCATGCAGCTCCTCAAACTGTTGTTATTGTACCTCAGTGGTCTCCTCTGACTGTCCGTTAGCATGCAGCTCCTCAAACTGTTGTTATTATACCTCAGTGGTCTCCTCTGACTGTCCGTTAGCATGCAGCTCCTCAAACTGTTGTTATTATACCTCAGTGGTCTCCTCTGACTGCCCGTTAGCATGCAGCTCCTCAAACTGTAGTTATTATACCTCAGTGGTCTCCTCTGACTGTCCGTTAGCATGCAGCTCCTCAAACTGTTGTTATTATACCTCAGTGGTCTCCTCTGACTGCCCGTTAGCATGCAGCTCCTCAAACTGTTGTTATTAGACCTCAGTGGTCTCCTCTGACTGCCCGTTAGCATGCAGCTCCTCAAACTGTTGTTATTACACCTCAGTGGTCTCCTCTGACTGTCCGTTAGCATGCAGCTCCTCAAACTGTTGTTATTATACCTCAGTGGTCTCCTCTGACTGCCCGTTAGCATGCAGCTCCTCAAACTGTAGTTATTATACCTCAGTGGTCTCCTCTGACTGTCCGTTAGCATGCAGCTCCTCAAACTGTTGTTATTATACCTCAGTGGTCTCCTCTGACTGCCCGTTAGCATGCAGCTCCTCAAACTGTTGTTATTAGACCTCAGTGGTCTCCTCTGACTGCCCGTTAGCATGCAGCTCCTCAAACTGTTGTTATTACACCTCAGTGGTCTCCTCTGACTGTCCGTTAGCATGCAGCTCCTCAAACTGTTGTTATTGTACCTCAGTGGTCTCCTCTGACTGCCCGTTAGCATGCAGCTCCTCAAACTGTTGTTATTGTACCTCAGTGGTCTCCTCTGACTGCCCGTTAGCATGCAGCTCCTCAAACTGTTGTTATTATACCTCAGTGGTCTCCTCTGACTGTCCGTTAGCATGCAGCTCCTCAAACTGTTGTTATTGTACCTCAGTGGTCTCCTCTGACTGTCCGTTAGCATGCAGCTCCTCAAACTGTTGTTATTGTACCTCAGTGGTCTCCTCTGACTGTCCGTTAGCATGCAGCTCCTCAAACTGTTGTTATTGTACCTCAGTGGTCTCCTCTAACTGCCCGTTAGCATGCAGCTCCTCAAACTGTTGTTATTATACCTCAGTGGTCTCCTCTTACTGCCCGTTAGCATGCAGCTCCTCAAACTGTTGTTATTATACCTCAGTGGTCTCCTCTGACTGCCCGTTAGCATGCAGCTCCTCAAACTGTTGTTATTATACCTCAGTGGTCTCCTCTGACTGTCCGTTAGCATGCAGCTCCTCAAACTGTTGTTATTATACCTCAGTGGTCTCCTCTGACTGCCCGGCAGCATGCAGCTCCTCAAACTGTTGTTATTGTACCTCAGTGGTCTCCTCTGACTGTCCGTTAGCATGCAGCTCCTCAAACTGTTGTTATTATACCTCAGTGGTCTCCTCTGACTGTCCGTTAGCATGCAGCTCCTCAAACTGTTGTTATTATACCTCAGTGGTCTCCTCTGACTGTCCGTTAGCATGCAGCTCCTCAAACTGTTGTTATTATACCTCAGTGGTCTCCTCTGACTGTCCGTTAGCATGCAGCTTCTCAAACTGTTGTTATTATACCTCAGTGGTCTCCTCTGACTGCCCGTTAGCATGCAGCTCCTCAAACTGTTGTTATTAGACCTCAGTGGTCTCCTCTGACTGCCCGTTAGCATGCAGCTCCTCAAACTGTTGTTATTACACCTCAGTGGTCTCCTCTGACTGTCCGTTAGCATGCAGCTCCTCAAACTGTTGTTATTGTACCTCAGTGGTCTCCTCTGACTGCCCGTTAGCATGCAGCTCCTCAAACTGTTGTTATTGTACCTCAGTGGTCTCCTCTGACTGCCCGTTAGCATGCAGCTCCTCAAACTGTTGTTATTATACCTCAGTGGTCTCCTCTGACTGTCCGTTAGCATGCAGCTCCTCAAACTGTTGTTATTGTACCTCAGTGGTCTCCTCTGACTGTCCGTTAGCATGCAGCTCCTCAAACTGTTGTTATTGTACCTCAGTGGTCTCCTCTGACTGTCCGTTAGCATGCAGCTCCTCAAACTGTTGTTATTGTACCTCAGTTGTCTCCTCTAACTGCCCGTTAGCATGCAGCTCCTCAAACTGTTGTTATTATACCTCAGTGGTCTCCTCTTACTGCCCGTTAGCATGCAGCTCCTCAAACTGTTGTTATTATACCTCAGTGGTCTCCTCTGACTGCCCGGCAGCATGCAGCTCCTCAAACTGTTGTTATTATACCTCAGTGGTCTCCTCTGACTGTCCGTTAGCATGCAGCTCCTCAAACTGTTGTTATTATACCTCAGTGGTCTCCTCTGACTGTCCGTTAGCATGCAGCTCCTCAAACTGTTGTTATTATACCTCAGTGGTCTCCTCTGACTGTCCGTTAGCATGCAGCTCCTCAAACTGTTGTTATTATACCTCAGTGGTCTCCTCTGACTGTCCGTTAGCATGCAGCTCCTCAAAGTGTTGTTATTATACCTCAGTGGTCTCCTCTGACTGCCCGTTAGCATGCAGCTCCTCAAACTGTTGTTATTATACCTCAGTGGTCTCCTCTGACTGTCCGTTAGCATGCAGCTCCTCAAAGTGTTGTTATTATACCTCAGTGGTCTCCTCTGACTTACCATTAACATGCAGCTCCTCAAACTGGAAGCACTCTGCCAACCTCACCGACTGCGTCAAAGGGACGGGTTTGTCTTAGTCACCCTATGCCAGGGCAACGGGACCCTCAACACTTCTACAGAGGTGGAGCCCAAGGCCAAGAATGTGACCCGGGTGGTCTACAGTGCCACCTGCTGTTCAATGAAGGTAGAGCCGGTGGTAGTGGACAGTGCAGGCAATGTGGGTGTGTCAATGGGCTCAGTGGGACTCTGTGGGAGTGGTTGTGAGCTCTACATCCCAAAAGCATCTTAAGTCTAAGTCCATCATTATTACCATAGGATCCTATTGTTCTAAGATAAACTTAGTCTTAATATGCTTTTGGGAAACTGTGCCCAGGTCTCTGTCAACAACACTACAGCTGTACCTGTAGTTAGTACAACATCCACCCAGGTCTCTGTCACCATCACTACACTTGTACCTGTAGTTAGTATTACATCCACCCAGGTCTCTGTCACAAACACTACAGCTGTACTTGTAGTTAGTACTACATCCACCCAGGTCTCTGTCACCAACACAACAGCTGTACCTGTAGTTAGTATTACATCCACCCAGGTCTCTGTCACCAACACAACAGCTGTACCTGTAGTTAGTACTACATCCACCCAGGTCTCTGTCACCAACACTACAGCTGTACCTGTAGTTAGTACTACATCCACAAAGGTCTCTGTCACCAACACTACAACTGTACCTGTAGTTAGTACTACATCCACCCAGGTCTCTGTCACCAACACAACAGCTGTACCTGTAGTTAGTACTACATCCACCCAGGTCTCTGTCACCAACACTATAGCTGTACCTCTAGTTAGTACTACATCCACCCAGGTCTCTGTCACCAACACAACAGCTGTACCTGTAGTTAGTACTACATCCAAACCAGGTCTCTGTCACCAACACTACAACTGTACCTGTAGTTAGTACTATATCCACTCAGGTCTCTGTCACCAACACTACAGCTGTACCTGCAGATAGGACTTCATCCACCCAAGTCTCTGTCACCAACACTACAGCTTTACCTGCAGATAGGTCTACATCCACCCAGGTCTCTGTCACCAACACTACAGCTGCACGTGTAGTTAGTACTACATCCACCCAGGTCTCTGTCACCAACACTACAGCTGTACCTGTAGTTAGTACTACACCCACCCAGGTCTATGTGTAACGGTTGTCTAGTTCTTCCTCCTCCTCGGACGAGGAGAGGAGAGAAGGATCGGAGGACCAAAATGCAGCGGGTTGTGAATACATAATGAATTTATTGAAAGACGAAGACGAAGACGAAAAACACTTGGAAAATTACAAAACAACAAAACGACGTAGACTGACCTAAAACATGAGAACTTACATATAACATGAAGAACGCACGAACAGGTACAGACTACAACTAACGAACGAGCAAACCGAAACAGTCCCGTGTGGTGCACAGACACAGACACGGAAGACAATCACCCACAAACAAACATTGTGAACAGCCAACCTTTATATGGTTCTCAATCAGAGGAAAACGTCAAACACCTGTCCCTGATTGAGAACCATATAAGGCTAATTACAAGTGACCTAAACATAGAAACACAAAACATAGAATGCCCACCCCAACTCACGCCCTGACCAACTAAACACATACAAAATAACAGAAAACAGGTCAGGAACGTGACATAACCCCCCCCTCAAGGTGCGACCTCCGGACGCACCACCAAAAGTCTAGGGGATGGTCTGGGTGGGCATCTGTCCACGGTGGCGGCTCAGGCTCTGGGCGTGGTCCCCATCCCACCTTAGTCAAACCCCGCTTTTGTAGCCTCCTCCAAATGGCCACCCTCCAAATTAATCCCACCGGACTAAGGGGCAGCACCGGACTAAGGGGCAGCACCAGAATGAGGGGCAACACCAGAATGAGGGGCAACACCAGAATGAGGGGCAACACCAGAATGAGGGGCAACACCAGAATGACTGGCGGATCCTGGCTGGCTGGCTCCGGCGGATCCTGGCTGGCTGGCTCCGGCGGATCCTGGCTGGCTGGCTCCGGCGGATCCTGGCTGGCTGGCTCCGGCGGATCCTGGCTGGCTGGCTCTGGCGGATCCTGGCTGGCTGGCTCTGGCTGGTCATGGCTGGATGACGGCTCTGGCTGGTCATGGCTCGCTGACGGCTCTGGCTGGTCATGGCTCGCTGACGGCTCTGGCTGGTCATGGCTCGCTGACGGCTCTGGCTGGTCATGGCTCGCTGACGGCTCTGGCTGATCCTGGCTCGCTGAAGGCTCTGGCTGATCCTGTCTGGCGGAAGGCTCTGGCTGATCCTGTCTGGCGGAAGGCTCTGGCTGATCCTGTCTGGCGGAAGGCTCTGGCTGATCCTGTCTGGCGGAAGGCTTTGGCTGCTCCTGTCTGGCGGAAGGCTCTAGCGGCTCCTGTCTGGCGGAAGGCTCTAGCGGCTCCTGTCTGGCGGACGGCTCTGTAGGCTCATGGCAGACGGGCGGCTTTGCAGGCTCATGGCAGACGGGCGGCTTTGAAGGCTCAGTACCGACGGGCGGCTTTGAAGGCTCAATACAGACGGGCAGTTCATGCGGCGCTTGGCAGACGGACAGTTCAGACGGCGTTGGGCAGACGGACAGTTCAGGCGCCGTTGGGCAGACGGACAGTTCAGGCGCCGCTGGGCAGACGGCAGACTCTGGCCGGCTGAGACGCACTGTAGGCCTGGTGCGTGGTGCCGGAACTGGAGGTACCGGGCTAAAGACACGCACCTTCAGGCTAGTGCGGGGAACAACAACAGGGCACACTGGACTCTCGATGCGCACTATAGGCCTGGTGCGTGGTACCGGAACTGGAGGTACCGGGCTGAGGGCACGCACCTCAGGGCGAGTGCGGGGAGAAGGAACAGTGCGTACAGGGCTCTGGAGACGCACAGGAGGCTTGATGCGTGGTGCCGGGACTGGAGGCACTGGGCTGGAGACACGCACCACAGGAAGAGTGCGTGGAGGAGGAACAGGGCTCTGGATACGCACTGGAAGCTTGGTGCGTGGTGTAGGCACTGGTGGTACTGGCCTGGAGCGAGGAGGTTGTATGCTCCCCGTCGCCCGACCAGTGCGGGGAGATGGAATAACCCGCACCGGGCTATGTAGGCGAACCGGGGACACCATGCGTAAGGCTGGTGCCATGTAAGCCGGCCCGAGGAGACGTACTGGTGGCCAGATATGTAGGGCCGGCTTCATGACATCCGGCTCAATACTCAATCTGGCCCGGCCGATACGAGGAGCTGGTATGTACCGCACCGGGCTGTGCACACGTACAGGAGACACCATGCGCTCTACTGCGTAACATGGTGTCTGCCCGTACTCTCGCTCTCCACGGTAAGTACAGGGAGTGGGCGCAGGTCTCCTACCTGACTTCGCCACTCTCCCTTCTAGCCCCCCCCCCCAATACATTTTTGGAGTTTACTCATAGGCTTCCAGCCACGCCTCCGTGCTGCCTCCTCATACCACCGCTCCTGGGCTTGAGCTGCCTCCCTCTCTTCCTGAGAGCGGCGATTCTCTCCTGCCTTAGCCCAGGGTCCTTCTCCATTCAATATCTCCTCCCATGTCCACGAGTCCTGGTTTCTTTGTTGCGCTCTCCCACGCCGCT
This sequence comes from Salvelinus namaycush, assembly GCF_016432855.1. NCBI lineage: Eukaryota > Metazoa > Chordata > Actinopteri > Salmoniformes > Salmonidae > Salvelinus > Salvelinus namaycush. The sequence goes on along the minus strand of NW_024059652.1, from coordinate 82,895 downwards.
TGGTCTTTGGTTGGTGGGTGGTTCTGTAATGGTTGTCTAGTTCTTCCTCCTCCTCGGACGAGGAGAGGAGAGAAGGATCGGAGGACCAAAATGCAGCGGGTTGTGAATACATAATGAATTTATTGAAAGACGAAGACGAACACGAAAAACACTTGGAAAATTACAAAACAACAAAACGACGTGGACTGACCTAAAACATGAGAACTTACATATAACATGAAGAACGCACGAACAGGTACAGACTACAACTAACGAACGAACAAACCGAAACAGTCCCGTGTGGTGCACAGACACAGACACGGAAGACAATCACCCACAAACAAACATTGTGAACAGCCAACCTTTATATGGTTCTCAATCAGAGGAAAACGTCAAACACCTGTCCCTGATTGAGAACCATATAAGTCTAATTACAAGTGACCTAAACATAGAAACACAAAACATAGAATGCCCACCCCAATTCACGCCCTGAACAACTAAACACATACAAAATAACAGAAAACAGGTCAGGAACGTGACACTATGTCACCAACATTACAGCTGTACCTGTAGTTAGTACTACATCCACCCAGGTCTCTGTCACCAACACTACAGCTGTACCTGTAGTCAGTACTACATCCACCCAGGTCTCTGTCACCAACACTACAGCTGTACCTGTAGTTAGTACTACACCCACCCAGGTCTATGTCACCAATATTACAGCTGCACCTGTAGTTAGTACTACATCCACCCAGGTCTCTGTCACCAACACTACAGCTGTACCTGTAGTTAGTACTACATCCACCCAGGTCTCTGTCACCAACACTACAGCTGTACCTGTAGTTAGTACTACATCCACCCAGGTCTCTGTCACCAACACAACAGCTGTACCTGTAGTTAGTACTATATCCACCCAGGTCTCTGTCACCAACACAACAGCTGTACCTGTAGTTAGTACTACATCCACCCAGGTCTCTGTCACCAACACTACAGCCGTACCTGTAGTTAGTACTACATCCACCCAGGTCTCTGTCACCAACACCACAGCTGTACCTGTAGTTAGTACTACGTCCACCAGAAGGACACCTTTAACTCTGTCCCTGTATCTAAGGATCTGTGTGATGCTTTCTCTCCTCCTGTGGAATAGAGTAGAGCTGTAGAGTTGTATAATAGTTCATGTAGGTAGATGTCATGTGGAACAGTGGAATCAGTGCAGAGAGAGTTGTGTTATTAGATGTAACCAGTATGTATATGTTATGTTGTACTGAAAGACAGGGTGGAAATATGAATGTTTTGTCATAATACATGTGAAGTATTATTAATTATTTTTCTATTCTCTTAAATCTGTCAAACTGAAACTATGGAGATGTTGTCAGAACTTCTGCTTTTTCATTCTGAGAAACTCTTCACAGACATCACAGATAGAAAGATCCCTATATGGCCATTGGTGGCCGGTCACACTTCGGGGGGGAAGTTTCCCCTAGCTACAGATCTAGGATCAGGTTTCTCTCCCCAATCCTAACCTAAACCATTAGTGGTGGAAATGTAAAACCAACCTAAGATCAGCATCTAGGGGCAACTTCCCCGTACACCACCAGTCACAGAGTGAGAGCCATAATGTGCTCTCCATTTGAAGGCTGGGGGTGCTGTAAACTCAGTCAGGATATATGTAGTGTATATGTCAATTAACAGGATCCCAAATAATTTTAGCAGATCCAAAATTGTGACCTTGTGAATTCATACATACATCATATAATATGATATAGAGTCATATCATGTATTATATTATCAAACTAAGGCTGGTGGGAGTCATATCAATTATTATATTATCAAACTAAGGCTGGTGGAGTCATATCATGTATTATATTATCAAACTAAGGCTGGTGGGAGTCATATCATGTATTATATTATCAAACTAAGGCTGGTGGGAGTCATTTCATGTATTATATTATCAAACTAAGGCTGGTCGGAGTCATATAATGTATTATATTATCAAACTAAGGCTGGTGGGAGTCATATCATGTATTATATTATCAAACTAAGCCTGGTGGGAGTCATATCATGTATTATATTATCAAACTAAGGCTGGTGGGAGTCATATTGTGTATTATATTATCAAACTAAGGCTGGTGGGAGTCATATCATGTATTATATTATCAAACTAAGGCTGGTGGGAGTCATATCATGTGTTATATTATCACACTAAGACTGGTGGAGTCATATCATGTATTATACACTGCTCAAAAAATAAAGGGAACACTTAAACAACACAATGTAACTCCAAGTCAATCACACTTCTGTGAAATCAAACTGTCCACTTAGGAAGCAACACTGATTGACAATAAATTTCACATGCTGTTGTGCAAATGGAATAGACAAAAGGTGGAAATTATAGGCAATTAGCAAGACACCCCCAATAAAGGAGTGATTCTGCAGGTGGTGACCACAGACCACTTCTCAGTTCCTATGCTTCCTGGCTGATGTTTTGGTCACTTTTGAATGCTGGCGGTGCTTTCACTCTAGTGGTAGCATGAGACGGAGTCTACAACCCACACAAGTGGCTCAGGTAGTGCAGCTCATCCAGGATGGCACATCGATGCGAGCTGTGGCAAGAAGGTTTGCTGTGTCTGTCAGCGTAGTGTCCAGAGCATGGAGGCGCTACCAGGAGACAGGCCAGTACATCAGGAGATGTGGAGGAGGCCGTAGGAGGGCAACAACCCAGCAGCAGGACCGCTACCTCCGCCTTTGAGCAGGAGGAGCACTGCCAGAGCCCTGCAAAATGACCTCCAGCAGGCCACAAATGTGCATGTGTCAGCATATGGTCTCACAAGGGCTCTGAGGATCTCATCTCGGTACCTAATGGCAGTCAGGCTACCTCTGGCGAGCACATGGAGGGCTGTGCGGCCCCACAAAGAAATGCCACCCCACACCATGACTGACCCACCGCCAAACCGGTCATGCTGGAGGATGTTGCAGGCAGCAGAACGTTCTCCACGGCGTCTCCAGACTCTGTCACGTCTGTCACAGGTGCTCATGTGCTCAGTGTGAACCTGCTTTCATCTGTGAAGAGCACAGGGCGCCAGTGGCGAATTTGCCAATCTTGGTGTTCTCTGGCAAATGCCAAACGTCCTGCACGGTGTTGGGCTGTAAGCACAACCCCCACCTGTGGACGTCGGGCCCTCATACCACCCTCATGGAGTCTGTTTCTGACCGTTTGAGCAGACACATGCACATTTGTGGCCTGCTGGAGGTCATTTTGCAGGCCTCTGGCAGTGCTCCTCCTGCTCAAAGGCGGAGGTAGCGGTCCTGCTGCTGGGTTGTTGCCCTCCTACGGCCTCCTCCACGTCTCCTGATGTACTGGCCTGTCTCCTGGTAGCGCCTCCATGCTCTGGACACTACGCTGACAGACACAGCAAACCTTCTTGCCACAGCTCGCATTGATGTGCCATCCTGGATGAGCTGCACTACCTGAGCCACTTGTGTGGGTTGTAGACTCCGTCTCATGCTACCACTAGAGTGAGAGCACCGCCAGCTTTCAAAAGTGACCAAAACATCAGCCAGGAAGCATAGGAACTGAGAAGTGGTCTGTGGTCACCAACTGCAGAATCACTCCTTTATTGGGGGTGTCTTGCTAATTGCCTATAATTTCCACCTTTTGTCTATTCCATTTGTACAACAGCATTTGAAATTTATTGTCAATCAGTGTTGCTTCCTAAGTAGACAGTTTGATTTCACAGAAGTGTGATTGACTTGGAGTTACATTGTGTTGTTTAAGTGTTCCCTTAATTTTTTTGAGCAGTGTATTATCAAACTAAGGCTGGTGGAGTCATATCATGTATTATATTATCAAACTAAGGCTGGTGGAGTCATATCATGTATTATATTATCAAACTAAGACTGGTGGGAGTCATATCATGTATTATATTATCAAACTAAGGCTGGTGGGAGTCATATCATGTGTTATATTATCAAACTAAGGCTGGTGGGAGTCATATCATGTATTATATTATCAAACTAAGGCTGGTGGGAGTCATATCATGTATTATATTATCAAACTAAGGCTGGTGGGAATCATATCATGTATTATATTATCAAACTAAGGCTGGTGGGAGTCATATCATGTATTATATTATCAAGCTAAGGCTGGTGGGAGTCATATCATGTAGTATATTATCACACTAAGACTGGTGAGAGTCATATCATGTATTATATTATCAAACTAAGGCTGGTGGGAGTCATATCATGTATTATATTATCAAGCTAAGGCTGGTGGGAGTCATATCATGTAGTATATTATCACACTAAGACTGGTGAGAGTCATATCATGTATTATATTATCAAGCTAAGGCTGGTGGGAGTCATATCATGTAGTATATTATCACACTAAGACTGGTGAGAGTCATATCATGTATTATATTATCAAGCTAAGGCTGGTGGGAGTCACGTGGTGGCCAGTGTTGTGTTAATTTCACACTTTGGTTGACTGATAGAGAGTTTCACTACCTAAAGTCACACAGACGCAGGACAGTGCAGGGAGAAGACACAGCTACAGACGTATATTAGAGTTGGAGTAAGGAGTAGAAGTTACTGTATTTTAGCACAAGTGTGTTAAGATGTCAGAAGGAGTCTATGAAATCCCAGATGGATTTGAAGACAACAAACTTAATGCAATGAAGAACACAGATATTGATGGCCAATTTTATGGCAACATAGGAGCCTTCAAACCCAGTCCAAGAGAGGGAGGTGTTGCTTCTGGTAAGATTGCATGAACACACACACACACACACACACACACACACACACACACACACACACACACACACACACACACACACACACACACACACACACACACACACACACACACACACACACCACACAATATATTAAACAGGTGAGATTACCCTGTATTACTAAACCTTCATTTGTGTGGTGTGGATGATACAGTAAAACATATTACCAAAGATCTTACTTTAATCATTTGTGATTCAGTACATTTTCAGTGGTGGAAGAGACCCTCTGGAGTTGCTGCAGTGTGTCTGGGGCTGCTGTGTGTTCTCCTAATAATCTTTGAAAGTCAGTCTGTTGTCAAGTTACATATAAGCACAATATCAAATGCTCATAGTTGATTGTTGTTCCCCTATATTTGTCTCAAAAGAGGGAAGTGAAGTGGATCTTTTCAGTGGTTCAACCAGCTGTCACTCAAAAACTCAACCAATCAGATTCATTAAGAGAGAAGAGCGCTGCGGCCAGTTATGTCGCCATCTCATCCTCACTGGTTAAGCCTCCCCACCCTCAATATCCAATTGGAGCAGTTTGTAGCGTCAAATCTATTGTATGGACATTATCATGTTTGTTGTCCTGGACCTCCTGAACATGTTGATGTATATTTGGGAGTAAACAGAGGGTCCAGATC
>NW_024059652.1:50000-75000 GCF_016432855.1 Salvelinus namaycush | reverse complement strand
ATGGACAAGATGACCCTCTAAAGACATGGAATGATGACAAATGTGGCACAAATCATAACTGGATCTGTGAGAAAGTGGTTTGACAATAACCTACTGTAACAATCTCTCTCTTTCCCTGTCTCTCTCTCGTAGTTATTATGTTGATGTTTGGATACAGTACTTAATGGTTAAGTGATAATCCCACTTAGTGGTTAAAGTGAGAGATGAACACACCATAGAGGTGAAATAGTGGTATTACAGACTTGTCTATGAGTTCTTTTTCAATTCGGCTTTACTCGATTCCTCCTCGCATCCTCTCTCCTCCCCTCCTTCTCCAAACACATTGGAGAATACAATCCTAGGGGAGGTGCCTTGGACCTTCTCCTCTAATAGGGTTGAAAGGAGGAGAGGAGACAGGAGGAGAGGAATCTAGGAAAGACTAATTGAGATAGAGCCTTAGTGTCAGAGAGAGACAGAGGAGGAAGAAGAAAATTAAGAGAATGAGGAAGAGATAAACAATAAGACAAATAATTGTTGTGTTTAGATTTAGAGGAGAGGATGTAGACATACTGTACTCTGTAAAATGATTCTTCATTATTTTATTAGAAACATGTCATGTGATTTGTCATAGGCTTATGCTTCGTAAAAAAAGTGGGTCCAATTATGAACCTATGATTATCACTTTAATAATAAGAATAACAAAGTCACAATAAATAAAGGAACAATGTTCTTTAACAAGGTTTACCAGCTTCCTGAGTGAATGTGATTGGATACTTAAAACAGTGTTACCTGGACACACACAGAGGGCAGAACAGTACTGAGAGGGCACACACACACACACACACACACACACACACACACACACACACACACACACACACACACACACACACACACACACACACACACACACACACACACACACACACACACACACACACACACACACACACACACACGCATACACACACACACACAAAAACAATGGTAATCAAAGGTGAGAATGACTCACAACCTTCACTGTACAAGGGACAACGTATGTTACCAATAGCAAAATCAAGCAAAATGCACCAGTGGAGCTGTCTGCTACATATCCACACACTCATGCATGGTGTCTATCTGCTGTTGTGTCTCTCCTGGAGGTTGCTGTCTGCTCAAACCACTGGTTAAGGTGTGAAGTCCTCCCTAAATCTATAACACTGTATGTTCTCAGACACAACAGACTGTTAAACCAAAGCAGCTGTTTAACAGGATATACAACATAATATACTGTCTGTTGTACTGTGTGCAGCTCCATAATGACCCAAGTATATGTATAATGACCCAAGAGCTGTGTACAGGATACTGTGGACAGGACCATAGATAAACAACCTGAATCTCAGAACACTGGTAAATACACCGTAGTCATAGAGACACACACATGGAAGTTTAAACCAATGGTTATTATCCCTCCACTTGCCACACAAACTGTTTAACTTAAGATAATGAGGTTGGCCGATGTCCAATGCCCCGAACACAAGTCTTCCAAACTCAACTGAGTAAAATAAACCTTAACAAACAGATTATTAATATTTAAAAACAGAACACAACTTGTCTTCCAAACGATGGTGTCTTACTTCACAAGGGAAAGGTTTTGAAACAGTCATTAAAATGATTTATGTGTGGAAATTGATACATGAAATGCAACATGCTATGTGTCCCAGGTTAAATGTTCTGAAATGTTGGAGGCTCCTACGGTGTATTTTAGGATGTATTCTAACTGCTGAAAGTTATTTATATGTCCATGTAGTCCTGTGTACTGTAACTGGACACTATCTACTTCCTGTTGCTGTGAGAACCTGTATGGTTAACAACCACATGCACTGTCCCCCTCAACAGGAAAGAGATGTAGGTGAGAAACCAGCACTTTAAAAGTACAGCTATTGTTATTTTTTCATTAACAGCTGATACAGAAGGTAATCTTTATACTTGGGATCACTCATTATGGGGTGAATTCTATCTTCCACTTAGGTCATATTTTAACTTAATGATACTGGGAGACTAAGTGACATTTGACTAAAGCTGAAGTTAGGGTTCACCCCTATATCAGTCGCTATAGTCCATGTTTGATTGTTGTCTCATTGATGATGCTATGACAGTATCTGTCTCCACAGAGCCTGATAGCTCAGGGAAGAGACCCGTCCTAGTTGTTGCAGTGTTTCTGGGGCTGCTGTGTGTTTTACTGGCTGGGATCATAGGCCTGTCTGTCTACTGTGAGCAGCTCAACTTTATGTTACACTAAACCTCACATAGACTGTGTCATTTCAGTATGTGATTTCTGTGCAGAAGTGTATGTTATTGGTTAGGGATGTTTTGTTTGGTTATTATTCCTCTCCACCAGTGGCGGTTGGTGCCGTTTAAGATGAGGGAGGATGATTTTATTTTTCATGAGCATGGCCTTTTTCTATTACAGCATGTTGGATGACTGTCATTCATATTCTATTCACCCAGTTCAATGTAACAAGGATAGGTTTAGGCTACGACATGATACTCAAAATGTCCCTTCACCCATCATGATGTTGCTACGACCTAGCCAGTGAATGAAAATGTACAACGTAGGTGCACGCAGGTCGAGAGAACATTTTGAGGTGACAGACACATTCAATACCACCTTGCACACTCTTGCCTGCATCTAGCTTATCTAGGGTGTAATTATTAGTCCAACAGTTGCAAACAAGAGTTTCTATTGGACAAATTCAGGTATGTTTATCCCCATTTCTTATTTTTGCTTCCGTTTAAGAAACGTTTTTCAACAGACTCGGCAGAATGAATACACCCATGATCACAGTTCACTTTCAAAGCAGCCACTTTGTATTCCTTCTCGCAACTATGCGCTCTCCTCCTCTCACCATTTCCCTTCACTTGTGGACTACAATGCACATCACATCAGCTGTATGTGACCAGGTGAAAAAACCTTTCCAAGCCAAACCATATCCTAACCGGTACACACAGCCTACATCGTTGTCACCATATTAGCTGAAGTAGCGTCATAGTCAACATCAGTGGTGATTTTGCAATGTAAATCTTGGTGGGGAAAAATCTAATGCAAACTCCAGTGAAACCACTACAAAACACAACACAACACTAAACAATACATTAACTATAATGGTGACAAATGGTGCACACTAACTGTTAGGGCCTACATAAAGCTGTCCCAACAGCAGAGTCCCAACAGCAGTCCCAACACCTTACCACTGCTACACCTGGCTATCAGCAGAGCCTTGTTTGGCATTGAAACAGTTAATTTCACTGGCTGCCCCACCACACACAGAAAACTCTGAGCTAGGCTCAAACCTGCAGTTTGGAGCTGCCTTACTCAAGAAACCATGTTTGTATGCAACTTTATTATCTCATTGATTTATTTTTTTACATTGTTTACAAACTGATATGCAACAAGAATGAATGACAAAATAACATGCAAAAATAGGCCAATTATGAATGACGGGTCACCACTGCAACAGAGGTTGTTTTGTATTGTTCAGCTTCAGGACTTGTGTTTGCAGACCGTCTGATACAATCTGCTTATACCTGATCATAGCTCTGACTTTACAAGCAGACATGACTACAAACCATGTTCCCACACTGAAGCACCACATACGTGCACAAAGTCATGCAGACCTTCATGTCTGAACATCAGTGGTGGCTGGTGGGAGGAGCAATAGGAGGATGGGCTCATTGTAATGTTTGGAATGGAATTCATAGAATGGAGTCAAACATGTGGTTTCCATATGTTTGTGTTTTTTTTTTTTTTTTTTCCCCATATGTTTTTGTTTGATACCGTTCCACAAATTCCATTCCAGCCATTACAATGAGCCCGTCTTCATATAGCTCCTCCCACCAGCCTCTTCTGCTGCACGCACACTCACACTCACGCATGAGAATGTACACAGCTCTACCTTGGTTCACCACAGGCCCATTTTACACTAAAAGTGAAGCTGCTGAGAAAGAGTTAACTCTCCCCCGTTCTGTCTTTCTGACGCTCCCCTCAACTCAGAGTCAACCACTACACCGTGTGGTCAGTTACCAGTTGTCATGGTCACAGTCTCTCAGGTTGTGTGACTGGTAGTGACGTCACTGGATGAGTTCTAGCTATTTCTGAGTAACAGGTTTTCTTAAAAAATGTTGTGGCAGAATCAAGTATTATATTTCAATAGAATAAAATAGAACATTGTCCATACAAATATTTGATATAATATATCACATTAGTTAAATATGGAATGATACCAGTCATCTGTCAGTCATCAGGGGGACTTCACTCATAACCTCTGACTGCTGTTTAGCTCTTTCCTAGCCTGAGTCCCAGATCTGTTTGTACTGTCTTGATAACTTATATATTGTTGTCACACCAAACAATGACAGCACAAACATATCTGGGACTCAGGCTAGCTGTTTCCCACTAACAAGTATATTTTTCAGTTATTTTCCCGCTCAGAACCCAAACTAAAGTTTGAGGCCCTGTTGAAAGTGTGACACAGTCATCATCAGACTGAGTTTGAAACCACAACCACAACACAAACAACCTGACAAAGATAAATGTAATTCTGTTTCCCAGATGTAACTATGCAGGTGTCATCATTACTGTACAGTGTTTTATACATGGGGTGGCCAGGGGGTGGCCAAGGCTACTTCAGGGGGTCAACAGACCATGACAGAAAATTGGTGTGTAACCTTAACCTGGCATCTAAGGAGCATGAATGTATCCTATGATTGCTGATTAGTGGTAGAAGTGATAATTCACTTAACCCAGAGTTCTTCAATGTGGCAGATAATGTGGTCCAAAAGGGTTTCTTCACTAGAATTCTTCTTAGGGATAGCCCACTTTTTTTCAATTTTTGCCTAAAATGACACCAAATCTAACTGCCTGTTGCTCAGGCCCTGAAGCAAGGATATGCATATTCTTGGTACCATTTGAAAGGAAACACTTTGAAGTTTGTGGAAATGTGAATTGAGTGTAGTAGAATATAACACAATAGCTCTGGTAGAAGAAAATACATTGAAAAAAACAACCTGTTTTTTATCTACCACCATCTTTGAAATGCAGGAGAAATGTCCCCGTTCTAGCCATCACTCTGGTAATTACGATGGTGTCCACAAGATGGCAGCAGTGTATGTGCAAAGTTTCCGACAGATAACTTGAAGTATGAGCGAACTACATGACATTTAGTGTGAAGTCACCCAGGTACATTTGGGCAAATCGTGAAGGAGACATTTGCATTCTGCAAGAAAATTGTCAAATCTGTATACATGGACTTTGATTTAGCTTTTCCAGTATTAGAAGCCATATTATAAGTTCAACATTTGCAAAACAGACAGTTTTCAAAACTTCAAAACTCAAAACTATTCGTATAATTTTTGTCCAAAAGGAAAAGGCATGCTGTTGCACAAGGTTGTTAGCTACATTTGACCACAGATACAGGGTTTCTTTTATTTAGGATATGAACAAAACGACACTTCATGTTATCTCTGGGACCCTTTGGATGATAAATCAGATCAAGATTTCAAAATGTTAGTACACATTTTTCCTTCAGAGGTGAATTTATCAAACCTATCGCGTGAAAAAAGTGTTTTGTTGTTAGGAGCTCTCCTCAAACAATAGCATGGCATTTTTTCGCAGTAAAAGCTACTGTAAATTGGACAGTGCAGTTATATTAACAAGAATTTAAGCTTTCAGCCAATATCAGACACTTGTACGTACCAAAATGTGTTGTTTCTCTAAAATCTGTGATCGTGACACAAGGCGCTGCATGATTTACAACTGTCCCGTTGACGTGACGCCGATCCCTAAGAATAACATACTATGAATAGTCAGTGTCTCTACCTCAGAACTGCAGCTCAATTTCTCTCTCTCTCTCTCTCTCTCTCTCTCTCTCTCTCACACACACACACACACACACACACACACACACACACACACACACACACACACACACACACACACACACACACACACACACACACACACACACACACACACACACACACACACACACACACACACACACACACAGTACTCACATACTAGAGAGACTTGGGTCACTCTGTTTTCATGAATATATAATGTGTCAATATATGTGTTGAACATCCAAAATATTTTCAGAAAATAAAGCTCAAGCACCAAGGAGATAAGACAGCGTCTGTGTGTTACATAAATTGCATAATTTATTTACAAAAAAGTACAATTACAAAAAAACACACTGCAATTTGACATACCAGGTATCAAGCAGCAATGGACTTGAAAAATAAATATAATTTTGGTGCCCATCAATATTACAAACTTGCAGTATCATATTTATGCTCATATATATTATGTTAACTAATAGCAAAGTTTTGGAATTGGCCTGATCAAGACCAAATTAAATCTGTGTGACATGATACCCTTTGGATTTATCATTTTGGAATGTCAGCGTACTAGCTAGTACACAGTGAAGGTGTTAATCGTGACCAGAGGGACCGCCTAAGTGCCAAATTATCCTAGGTAGATTTAAAACAGCATAATTCTGCGGTTCTGGTGAGAACTGGTAAAATGTTTCACAAACTCATCCATGTTGGGGGAGCATGCCCTCCTTGACTCAACACTGAGAATTCCGAGGTGACTTAACCCGTCATCAACCATTGTTGCCCTAAGGTGGGTTTTAATCAGTTTTAAAGCTGAGAAGCCTCTCTCGCAAGAAGCACTGCTGACTGGTGTAACAACAGAAATCTTACAAAGTCGAAATAGCTCATGGAAGACATCTTTATAAGGTTCTAGAAACACAACAAAGTCAAGGAGAGTAGCCAAGAAGCCGCTTGGTTTGATGAACCTCATGTTTGATGTCCTCTAAATCTGACTCAAAGGTCTGAGCAAAGGCAAACAGGACAATTTGCATGATCTCGCAATTCTTCTTTGAAAAACACCTTTGCAGCTCAGCTGTGAGACTGTCAAGCACCTGATAAAATGTATCTCTTTCGAAGCTCTCACCATCACCTTGGTCACAATTTTTCTGTCCTCGAGGGCTCATCATCAATGAGTCGTGAAATCTTAAGCTTGTTTTAGGCTGTCTTCTACACACTGTTGGTACACTTCTTTTGCAGTGCTCTGCAATCTCTTCAACCTCTTTCCATAGTTCTTCAAAGTAACCCTCACTTCTGTAGTCCTGTAATGTGTCTGTAAGGGCATCTACTGGATCCACAGCCCTTGCTAGGTCAAGAGAGCTTGATTGGAGCATGTTAGAACGACATTTTGTATCACCAAGCACTTTAAAAAAGGTAACCAAAAGCCCTAGGAAATGTAAATCTACCTGAGAAAGGACCCTTGCCTCCACTGATCTATCACCACTATTTTCAATTGTGATATCCTGTAGCACTCTCAGAACTGCTGGAAGCCTGTCCCTCAGATTACGGCATGCCATATATCTGCATGCCCACCTTACATTCGTAAGTCTCTGTAGTTCCCTGGGCTGCTGCTGTGGATACAGCTCTTCCTGAACTGCAAGCCACTTGAGATGAACGAACGAGCCAGATACAAAGTTATCTTCTTCGGGATCGGTGTCACTTCCACAGGATGGTTGAGCTAATGTAGGCTAATGCGATTAGCATGAGGTTATAAGTAACAAGAAAATTTCCCAGGACATAGACATATCTGATATTGGCAGAAGGCTTAAATTCTTGTTAATCTAACTGCACTGTCCAATTTACAGTATCTATTACAGTGAAAGAATACCATGCTATTGTTTGAGGAGAGTGCACAATCTGCAATTGTGTCACGACTTCCGCCGAAGTTGGTGCCTCTCCTTGTTCCGGCGGCGTTCGGCGGTCGTCGTCACCGGCTTTCTAGCTGCCACGATCTACGTTTCTTTTTCCATTTGTTTTGTCTTGATTGTACACACCTGGTTCCCATTACGTTATAATTATTTCCCTATTTAACCCTCTGGTTCCCATGATGTTTTGTGTGTGATTGTTCCTTGTCTAGTGTTATCAGTCTTCTGTGTTATGGTGTGTTTTCCCTGCGTGGAATTTATGGTTGATTATTTTCAGAGTAAAGTACGTTATTTTACTCAGTTCTGTGTCCTGCACCTGACTCCGTACTCACCTCTGCATACTGATACATGACAGAATCACGGGTGCACCCAGTCCTCCGGTACCAGTAGAAGAACGCGTCCAGCAGCAATGGATCGCATGCTGCTCATCATGGAGCGATGGGAGAGAGGGGGTTTGTCTACACCACCATCAACTTCACCCCAACCAACACCATAACCCACACCGCTGTCCACCCCTCAGTCACCTGAACCCAGTGGGATTCGGCTTTCGCTCCCGAGCGCATATGATGGGACGGCTGCCGGGTGCCAGGGGTTCCTGCTTCAGTTGGAGCTCTACCTGGCGACCGTCCACCCGGTTCCCTCGGGATGCGAGAGCGTGTCCACCCTCATCTCCTGTCTGTCGGGGAAGGCGATTGAGTGGGCCAACGCTGAATGGGGTCCGCTATGAGGATTCCACCTGCTGCTTCCGGGCGGTCTTCGATCATCCACCGGAGGGGAGAGCGGCGGGGGAACGCTTGTTCCATCTCAGACAGGAGATGAGGAGCGCACAGGAATTCGCACTGGACTTCAGGACCCTGGCTGCCAGCGCGAGATGGAGTGAGAGGGCCCTGATCGACCATTACCGGTGTAGTCTACGTGAGGACGTTCGTTGGGAGCTGGCCTGCAGGGACACCACCCTTACCCTCGACCAGCTGGTGGATTTATCCATCCGGCTGGATAACCTGTTGGCCACCCGCGGACGTCCGGATCGGGGTCCGTCCATTCCATCCCCCAGCACCTCCGATCCTAAATCTATGGAGCTCGGAGGTGCTGCTCTAAGGGTGACCGGAGGGGGGGCTATTTCCTGCACTACCTGTGGCCGCAGAGGACACACTGCTGGTCGGTGCTGGAGAGGTTCCCCATGTAATCGAGGCAGCAGGCAGGGCACTGGTGGATCATCCCAGGTGAGTAGGCACCCAACTCACCCAGAGCTTCCTGTTGCGCACATGTGTATATTTATAGAAGTTCCTGAGTTTTCCCCACATTCCCAGCATAAGGCGCTAGTAGATTCAGGCGCAGCTGGGAATTTTATTGACCGTTCGTTTGCTCTTAGATTAGTGATCCCTATTGTTCCTTGATGTGCCCTTCCCTGTACATTCCATAGATAGTCGTCCTTTAGGGTCAGGCCTGATTAGGGAGGTCACAGCTCCACTATGTATGATAACGCAGGAGGGTCATGAGGAGAGAATTAGTCTCTTCCTGATCGATTCTCCTGCGTTTCCTGTGGTGTTGGGGCTTCCCTGGTTGGCCCATCATGACCCCACTATTTCGTGGCAACAGAGGGCTCTCAAGGGATGGTCACGTCAGTGTTCAGGGAGGTGTATAGATGTTTCCATAGGTGCAACTACGGTGGAGAGTCCAAACCAGGTCTCCACCATGCACATCCCCCCTGAATATGCCGATTTGGCTCTCGCCTTCTGTAAAAAAAAAGGCGACTCAACTACCACCCCATCGACGGGGGGATTGTGCGATAAATCTCCTGGTAGACGCAGCACTTCCCAGGAGTCACGTGTATCCTCTGTCACAGGAGGAGACGGTGGCTATGGAAACATATGTCACCAAATCTCTGGGACAGGGATACATTCGGCCTTCCACTTCACCTGCCTCCTCGAGTTTCTTTTTTGTGAAGAAGAAGGATGTAGGTTTACGCCCGTGTATTGACTATAGAGGTTTAAATCAGATCACGGTGAAGTATAGTTACCTGCTGCCTCTCATAGCCAGTGTCACCGAGTCATTGCATGGGGCGCGCTTCTTCACCAAATTGGATCTCAGGAGTGCTTACAACCTGGTTTGTATCCGGGAGAGGGATGAGTGGAAGACGGCATTTAGTACCACCTCTGGCCACTATGAGTACCTCGTCATGCCGTACGGGTTGATGAATGCTCCATCCGTCTTCCAATCCTTTGTAGATGAGATTTTCAGGGACCTGCACGTGCAGGGTGTAGTGGTGTATATAGATGACATTCTAATATACTCCGCTACACGCGCCGAGCATGTGTCTCTGGTGCGCAAGTTGCTTAGTCGACTGTTGGATCATGACCTGTACGTTAAGGCTGAGAAATGTCTGTTCTTCCAACAGTCCGTCTCCTTCCTAGGGTACCGCCTGTCCGAGTCAGGGGTGGAGATGGAGAATTACCGTGCGTAATTGGCCGACTCCAACCACGGTAAAGGAGATGCAGCGGTTCTTAGGGTTTGCCAACTACTACCGGAGGTTTATCCGGGGCCTTGGTCAGGTATCAGCTCCCATTACCTTTGCTGAAGGCGGTACCGGTGCGACTGCAGTGGTCAGCTGGGGCGGACAGGGCTTTTGGTCACCTGAAGGCTCTGTTTACCTCGGCTCCGGTGTTGGCTCATCCTGATCCCTCCTTAGCGTTCATAGTAGAGGTGGACGCGTCCGAGGCTAGGATAGGAGCTGTGCTCTCTCAGCGCTCGGGTATGCCACTAAAGCTCCGCCCCTGTGCGTTCTTTTCGAAGAAGCTCAGCCCGGCGGAGCGAAACTATGATGTGGGGGACTGGGAGCTGTTGGCTGTTGTCGGGGCTCTGAAAACGTGGAGACATTGGCTTGAGGGGGCTAAACACCCTTTTCTCATTTGGATTGACCACCGCAATCTGGAGTACATCCGGGTGGCGAGGAGAATGAATCCTCGCCAGGCAAGGTGGGCCATGTTTTTCACCCATTTTGTGTTTACTCTATCCTACAGACCAGGTTCCCAGAACGCTAAGGCAGACGCACTGTCCCGGATGTATGACACAGAGGAGCGGTCCACGGATCCCACTCCCATACTTTTGGCTTCTTGCCTGGTGGCACCGGTGGTATGGGAGTTTGATGCGGACATCGAGCGGGCGTTACGTGCGGAGCCCACTCCCACCCAGTGTCCAGTTGAACATAAGTACGTTCCGTCTGATGTTCGTGATCGATTGATCTGTTGGGCTCACACATCACCCTTCTCTGGTCATCCTGGCATTGATCGGACAGTGCGCTGTCTTAGTGGGAAGTACTGGTGGCCCACTTTAGCTAAGGACGTGAGGGTGTATGTTTCCTCCTGCTCGGTGTGGGCCCAGTGCAAGGCACCTAGACAACTGCCCAGAGGGAAATTATAACCGCTACCCGTTCTACAACGGCCGTGGTCACACCAATCGGTGGATTTCACGACGGATCTTCCTCCGTCACAAGGAAACACCACGATTCTGGTTGTTGTGGATCGGTTTTCTAAGTCCTGCCGTCTCATTCCTTTGCCCGGTCTCCCTACTGCTCTACAGACTGCGGAGACCCTGTTTACACACGTCTTCCGGCACTACGGGGTACCTGAGAATATAGTGTCTGATCGGGGTCCCCAGTTCACATCAAGGGTCTGGAGGGCGTTCATGGAACGTCTGGGGGTCTCGGTCAGCCTGACCTCAGGATTTCACCCCGAAAGTAATGGGCAGGTGGAGAGAGTTAACCAGAATGTGGGTAGGTTTCTGCGGTCTTATTGCCAAGACCGGCCGGGGGAGTGGTTGGTTTTCATCCCATGGGCAGAGATGGCCCAAAACTCCATCTGCCACTTCTCCACTAACCTGTCTCCGTTTCAGTGTGTACTAGGTTATCAGCCGGTCCTGGCACCATGGCATCAGAGCCAGATCGAGGCACCTGCGGTGGATGAATGGTTTCGGCGCTCGGAAGAGACCTGGGATGCTGCTCATGTACGGCTGCAACGGGCCATCAAGCGACAGAAGGCGAACGCCAACCGCCACCGCAGTGAAGCTCCGGTGTATGCACCGGGAGACCGGGTCTGGCTCTCGACCCGAAACCTGCCCCTTCGCCTGCCCTGCCGGAAGCCGGGTCCGCGGTTTGTGGGGCCATTTAAAGTCTTGAGGAGACTGAACGAGGTATGTTATAGGTTACAGCTTCTCCCTGATTATCGTATTAACCCCTCGTTCCATGTGTCTCTCCTCAGGCCGGTGGTGGCTGGTCCGCTCCAGCAGTCTGAGGTGCGGGAGGTTCCTCCACCCCCTCTGGACATCGAGGGGGCCCCGGCGTATACTGTGCGAGCCATCATGGACTCCAGACGTCGGGCGAGGGGCCTTCAGTACCTCGTGGAGTGGGAGGTGTACGGTCAGAAAGTGGCCTGTTTTTTCAGGACAGACACAGTACATAAGGCCTACATAGAATGTGAATAATGACATGAAGGGTACATCTCAAATGGCACCATATTCCCTGTATAGTGCACTGCTTTTGACCAGGGTCCATCAATATATAGGAAAAAGGGTTCCATTTGGGACACAGAGGTTTAGGGAAGTTATTGCTGGAGCACCTATTGTATTGTAATTTCAGTTGATTTCAGCATGCGTTGCTGTGCCAACTCATATTTAGCCATACCACTGACTTCCTTTAAAAACAGCTTCCTGTCTGTCTCTCAGTGGTTGGTGGTTATTAGCAGACCTGTGCCACTGTATTAGGGCACACCATAGCAACAGCAAATGAAAATACTTTATTCTTATTGGACAGGTACAGTTAGTCCCTCCCTGTTTCAGTTTGATTTCTTCCATTTCACACCTAATGAATATGACCCACATACTTTAGCTGTGCTTGGTTGACGTTGCCTGGCATAATGGAACCAATAGAATTGTCCCAAACTCTCAAATGATTTGACAGATTTCAAATAGTTTTTAAACCCAGGTCTGGTTATTAATTATTTTTAAAATCATCCAGAGACATTATTAACATGTATACATCCAATATGTCAGTGATCTAGAGTAGTAAGAGACCATATAAGAGGGTGTGTCTGGTGTATGCATTTGTACTTATTATGGATCCCAATTTGTTCCTGCTAAGGAATCGGCTACACTTCCGTGCGTCCAGCAAAAGTAAGGCAATTATACAATTTTAAAAACATTACAATTCATTCACAACAGATTTCACAACACATTACGTGTGTGCCCTCAGTTCCCTACTCTACTACCACATATCTACAACACAAATTCCATGTGTACGTGTGTGTATAGTGCGTATGTTATCGTGTGTGTGTGTGTGTGTGTATGCATGTGTCTGTGCCTATGTTTGTGTTGCTTCCCAGTATGTGGGTGGAACTTCCCCCAGTAGACCAGGAAGTTACTCAGGAATCAGATAACAAGGTGGAAAGAAGAAGAAAGTGTCCCAACTATAACCAGCCAGGACATGTTACTGTATAACCAGCTTTGGACTCAGACACTCGGTACTGAGGGCCTCCTCTGGATGAATGTTTAGTTTTTTACCCTAACACTAAACAGCTGATTCTAATCATCAAAGATTGATGATGAGTTGGTTATTTGAACCAGCTGTGTAGTTCTAGGGCAACAACCAAAACGTTCACCAAGGGGGGCCCCAGGACCGAGTTTGAGAATCTCTGCTTTAAGGCACTGTAGCTAGAGTCAGAAAACATTGTAGAAAATGTCTGAGTCCATCTATACCAAGCCAGATATGACCAATAAGGTTTGACAGAGGTGAAATGGAGGAGAGGATTGTGGATATCTACATCAGTGCAGACACACTGGTTATAGTGTGACAGTTATAACACCCTTACCGAGGAAAGAGACCAACTACAGACCAGTTACAACAACCTGACTGAAGTGAGAGACTAGCCACAGACCAGTTACAACAACCTGACTGAAGTGAGAGACTAGCCACAGACCAGTTTCAACAACCTGACTGAAGTGAGAGATCAGCTACAGACCAGTTACAACAACCTGACTGAAGTGAGAGACTAGCCACAGACCAGTTTCAACAACCTGACTGAAGTGAGAGATCAGCTACAGACCAGTTACAACAACCTGACTGAAGTGAGAGACTAGCCACAGACCAGTTTCAACAACCTGACTGAAGTGAGAGACTAGCCACAGACCAGTTACAACAACCTGACTGAAGTGAGAGACTAGCCACAGACCAGTTTCAACAACCTGACTGAAGTGAGAGACTAGCCACAGACCAGTTTCAACAACCTGCCGGAAGTGAGAGATCAGCTACAGACCAGTTACAACAACCTGCCTGAGGAGAGAGACCAGCTACAGACCAGTTACAACAACTTAACTGAAGAGAGATACATGCTACAGATCAGTTATAACACCCTGACTAATGAGAGAGAGCACCTACAGACAAACTACAACAAGTTGACTAAAGAGAGAGACCAGTTACAGAGGGAGAGAGATGATTTTGAAGGTTGGTACTACATCTCGACCACGACTAAAAATTGGACAGACAGCAGACAGGACTATACCAACAGAGCCTTGAGGCCTCATTTATCAATACTTATGCTACTTAACCCATCAGAGTCTAAGCGGTGTTTTGTCCATAGTTATCCACCATTTCAGTCCCCTTCAACGTAGAAACGGCCAAAGGAACCTGAGGAACCTTTATCGTCCGAGCCACCAACGATCGCAGATTCACTTCTTCCTTCCCTGCCAGCATCTCCATGGTGACTGGGGGCGATGCAGTCAATGGTACGGTGAGCCTCATGGCGACCGTCAGCATCCCGTCAGGGACGGATGTAACCCAGTCCGTTGTCAGAAAAGTAAGGGTCTTGTTTCAAAACTCTAAAATGGCCTCCTTTTCTCATATCCTCTCTCCCTCACAGCCACTGATTTGAACGGAATTGGTGGCTGTAAGCTACCAGTTGTTATCAGCTACATTAGCTCTTGCTCTCTCTCTCTCCCTCTATCCCCTTCCCCCTTTCTCCTTCCCTTCCTTCCTCTCTCCAGGTGACAGATTTTACTTCTCCCAGTGCGGACTACCAGGCGTCTCCTCCAAGGTTTCGAGGCTCGGCCCAGAAAGACAATTTTCCAAACACGGCCACATTGAGAATCCAAATTAGAAAATTCCAAATAAGTCATCACATTTGTGCACAAAACATCCATATAATTTTTGAAATATTTGTTGTTGAGGCTGATTTTTAAAAAACATTTTATATTCATATAATGTCTGGCATGTTATTGGATGACTTAATGACATTGTTGCTGCTAACACTATTCCCTGTGCACTGAGTGCAAGTGAACATGTGATGTTGGCTGTGTAAACCAGATGCACCCGGGATATAGACGTCCATGAATCGGATAATGCCAACATGATTACCTTGAAAACAACAGGCGGACATCTTAGACACAGTCTCCAGTTGTTATTGTACCTCAGTGGTCTCCTCTGACTTACCATTAACATGCAGCTCCTCAAACTGGAAGCACTCTGCCAACCTCACCGACTGCGTCAAAGGGACGGGTTTGTCTTAGTCACCCTATGCCAGGGCAACGGGACCCTCAACACTTCTACAGAGGTTGGCCACAGGGCCAAGAATGTGACCCGGGTGGTCTACAGTGCCACCTGCTGTTCAATGAAGGTAGAGCCGGTGGTAGTGGACAGTGCAGGCAATGTGGGTGTGTCAATGGGCTCAGTGGGACTCTGTGGGAGTGGTTGTGAGCTCTACATCCCAAAAGCATCTTAAGTCTAAGTCCATCATTATTACCATAGGATCCTATTGTTCTAAGATAAACTTAGTCTTAATATGCTTTTGGGAAACTGTGCCCAGGTCTCTGTCAACAACACTACAGCTGTACCTGTAGTTAGTACAACATCCACCCAGGTCTCTGTCACCATCACTACACTTGTACCTGTAGTTAGTATTACATCCACCCAGGTCTCTGTCACAAACACTACAGCTGTACCTGTAGTTAGTACTACATCCACCCAGGTCTCTGTCACCAACACAACAGCTGTACCTGTAGTTAGTATTACATCCACCCAGGTCTCTGTCACCAACACAACAGCTGTACCTGTAGTTAGTACTACATCCACCCAGGTCTCTGTCACCAACACTACAGCTGTACCTGTAGTTAGTACTACATCCACAAAGGTCTCTGTCACCAACACTACAACTGTACCTGTAGTTAGTACTACATCCACCCAGGTCTCTGTCACCAACACAACAGCTGTACCTGTAGTTAGTACTACATCCACCCAGGTCTCTGTCACCAACACTATAGCTGTACCTCTAGTTAGTACTACATCCACCCAGGTCTCTGTCACCAACACAACAGCTGTACCTGTAGTTAGTACTACATCCAAACCAGGTCTCTGTCACCAACACTACAACTGTACCTGTAGTTAGTACTATATCCACTCAGGTCTCTGTCACCAACACTACAGCTGTACCTGCAGATAGGACTTCATCCACCCAAGTCTCTGTCACCAACACTACAGCTTTACCTGCAGATAGGTCTACATCCACCCAGGTCTCTGTCACCAACACTACAGCTGCACGTGTAGTTAGTACTACATCCACCCAGGTCTCTGTCACCAACACTACAGCTGTACCTGTAGTTAGTACTACACCCACCCAGGTCTATGTGTAACGGTTGTCTAGTTCTTCCTCCTCCTCGGACGAGGAGAGGAGAGAAGGATCGGAGGACCAAAATGCAGCGGGTTGTGAATACATAATGAATTTATTGAAAGACGAAGACGAAGACGAAAAACACTTGGAAAATTACAAAACAACAAAACGACGTAGACTGACCTAAAACATGAGAACTTACATATAACATGAAGAACGCACGAACAGGTACAGACTACAACTAACGAACGAGCAAACCGAAACAGTCCCGTGTGGTGCACAGACACAGACACGGAAGACAATCACCCACAAACAAACATTGTGAACAGCCAACCTTTATATGGTTCTCAATCAGAGGAAAACGTCAAACACCTGTCCCTGATTGAGAACCATATAAGGCTAATTACAAGTGACCTAAACATAGAAACACAAAACATAGAATGCCCACCCCAACTCACGCCCTGACCAACTAAACACATACAAAATAACAGAAAACAGGTCAGGAACGTGACATAACCCCCCCCTCAAGGTGCGACCTCCGGACGCACCACCAAAAGTCTAGGGGATGGTCTGGGTGGGCATCTGTCCACGGTGGCGGCTCAGGCTCTGGGCGTGGTCCCCATCCCACCTTAGTCAAACCCCGCTTTTGTAGCCTCCTCCAAATGGCCACCCTCCAAATTAATCCCACCGGACTAAGGGGCAGCACCGGACTAAGGGGCAGCACCAGAATGAGGGGCAACACCAGAATGAGGGGCAACACCAGAATGAGGGGCAACACCAGAATGAGGGGCAACACCAGAATGACTGGCGGATCCTGGCTGGCTGGCTCCGGCGGATCCTGGCTGGCTGGCTCCGGCGGATCCTGGCTGGCTGGCTCCGGCGGATCCTGGCTGGCTGGCTCCGGCGTATCCTGGCTGGCTGGCTCCGGCGGATCCTGGCTGGCTGGCTCCGGCGGATCCTGGCTGGCTGGCTCTGGCTGGTCATGGCTGGATGACGGCTCTGGCTGGTCATGGCTCGCTGACGGCTCTGGCTGGTCATGGCTCGCTGACGGCTCTGGCTGGTCATGGCTCGCTGACGGCTCTGGCTGGTCATGGCTCGCTGACGGCTCTGGCTGATCCTGGCTCGCTGAAGGCTCTGGCTGATCCTGTCTGGCGGAAGGCTCTGGCTGATCCTGTCTGGCGGAAGGCTCTGGCTGATCCTGTCTGGCGGAAGGCTCTGGCTGATCCTGTCTGGCGGAAGGCTTTGGCTGCTCCTGTCTGGCGGAAGGCTCTAGCGGCTCCTGTCTGGCGGAAGGCTCTAGCGGCTCCTGTCTGGCGGAAGGCTCTAGCGGCTCCTGTCTGGCGGACGGCTCTGTAGGCTCATGGCAGACGGGCGGCTTTGCAGGCTCATGGCAGACGGGCGGCTTTGAAGGCTCAGTACCGACGGGCGGCTTTGAAGGCTCAATACAGACGGGCAGTTCATGCGGCGCTTGGCAGACGGACAGTTCAGACGGCGTTGGGCAGACGGACAGTTCAGGCGCCGTTGGGCAGACGGACAGTTCAGGCGCCGCTGGGCAGACGGCAGACTCTGGCCGGCTGAGACGCACTGTAGGCCTGGTGCGTGGTGCCGGAACTGGAGGTACCGGGCTAAAGACACGCACCTTCAGGCTAGTGCGGGGAACAACAACAGGGCACACTGGACTCTCGATGCGCACTATAGGCCTGGTGCGTGGTACCGGAACTGGAGGTACCGGGCTGAGGGCACGCACCTCAGGGCGAGTGCGGGGAGAAGGAACAGTGCGTACAGGGCTCTGGAGACGCACAGGAGGCTTGATGCGTGGTGCCGGGACTGGAGGCACTGGGCTGGAGACACGCACCACAGGAAGAGTGCGTGGAGGAGGAACAGGGCTCTGGATACGCACTGGAAGCTTGGTGCGTGGTGTAGGCACTGGTGGTACTGGCCTGGAGCGAGGAGGTTGTATGCTCCCCGTCGCCCGACCAGTGCGGGGAGATGGAATAACCCGCACCGGGCTATGTAGGCGAACCGGGGACACCATGCGTAAGGCTGGTGCCATGTAAGCCGGCCCGAGGAGACGTACTGGTGGCCAGATATGTAGGGCCGGCTTCATGACATCCGGCTCAATACTCAATCTGGCCCGGCCGATACGAGGAGCTGGTATGTACCGCACCGGGCTGTGCACACGTACAGGAGACACCATGCGCTCTACTGCGTAACATGGTGTCTGCCCGTACTCTCGCTCTCCACGGTAAGTACAGGGAGTGGGCGCAGGTCTCCTACCTGACTTCGCCACTCTCCCTTCTAGCCCCCCCCCCAATACATTTTTGGAGTTTACTCATAGGCTTCCAGCCACGCCTCCGTGCTGCCTCCTCATACCACCGCTCCTGGGCTTGAGCTGCCTCCCTCTCTTCCTGAGAGCGGCGATTCTCTCCTGCCTTAGCCCAGGGTCCTTCTCCATTCAATATCTCCTCCCATGTCCACGAGTCCTGGTTTCTTTGTTGCGCTCTCCCACGCCGCTTGGTCTTTGGTTGGTGGGTGGTTCTGTAATGGTTGTCTAGTTCTTCCTCCTCCTCGGACGAGGAGAGGAGAGAAGGATCGGAGGACCAAAATGCAGCGGGTTGTGAATACATAATGAATTTATTGAAAGACGAAGACGAACACGAAAAACACTTGGAAAATTACAAAACAACAAAACGACGTGGACTGACCTAAAACATGAGAACTTACATATAACATGAAGAACGCACGAACAGGTACAGACTACAACTAACGAACGAACAAACCGAAACAGTCCCGTGTGGTGCACAGACACAGACACGGAAGACAATCACCCACAAACAAACATTGTGAACAGCCAACCTTTATATGGTTCTCAATCAGAGGAAAACGTCAAACACCTGTCCCTGATTGAGAACCATATAAGTCTAATTACAAGTGACCTAAACATAGAAACACAAAACATAGAATGCCCACCCCAATTCACGCCCTGAACAACTAAACACATACAAAATAACAGAAAACAGGTCAGGAACGTGACACTATGTCACCAACATTACAGCTGTACCTGTAGTTAGTACTACATCCACCCAGGTCTCTGTCACCAACACTACAGCTGTACCTGTAGTCAGTACTACATCCACCCAGGTCTCTGTCACCAACACTACAGCTGTACCTGTAGTTAGTACTACACCCACCCAGGTCTATGTCACCAATATTACAGCTGCACCTGTAGTTAGTACTACATCCACCCATGTCTCTGTCACCAACACTACAGCTGTACCTGTAGTTAGTACTACATCCACCCAGGTCTCTGTCACCAACACTACAGCTGTACCTGTAGTTAGTACTACATCCACCCAGGTCTCTGTCACCAACACAACAGCTGTACCTGTAGTTAGTACTATATCCACCCAGGTCTCTGTCACCAACACAACAGCTGTACCTGTAGTTAGTACTACATCCACCCAGGTCTCTGTCACCAACACTACAGCCGTACCTGTAGTTAGTACTACATCCACCCAGGTCTCTGTCACCAACACCACAGCTGTACCTGTAGTTAGTACTACGTCCACCAGAAGGACACCTTTAACTCTGTCCCTGTATCTAAGGATCTGTGTGATGCTTTCTCTCCTCCTGTGGAATAGAGTAGAGCTGTAGAGTTGTATAATAGTTCATGTAGGTAGATGTCATGTGGAACAGTGGAATCAGTGCAGAGAGAGTTGTGTTATTAGATGTAACCAGTATGTATATGTTATGTTGTACTGAAAGACAGGGTGGAAATATGAATGTTTTGTCATAATACATGTGAAGTATTATTAATTATTTTTCTATTCTCTTAAATCTGTCAAACTGAAACTATGGAGATGTTGTCAGAACTTCTGCTTTTTCATTCTGAGAAACTCTTCACAGACATCACAGATAGAAAGATCCCTATATGGCCATTGGTGGCCGGTCACACTTCGGGGGGGGAAGTTTCCCCTAGCTACAGATCTAGGATCAGGTTTCTCTCCCCAATCCTAACCTAAACCATTAGTGGTGGAAATGTAAAACCAACCTAAGATCAGCATCTAGGGGCAACTTCCCCGTACACCACCAGTCACAGAGTGAGAGCCATAATGTGCTCTCCATTTGAAGGCTGGGGGTGCTGTAAACTCAGTCAGGATATATGTAGTGTATATGTCAATTAACAGGATCCCAAATAATTTTAGCAGATCCAAAATTGTGACCTTGTGAATTCATACATACATCATATAATATGATATAGAGTCATATCATGTATTATATTATCAAACTAAGGCTGGTGGGAGTCATATCAATTATTATATTATCAAACTAAGGCTGGTGGAGTCATATCATGTATTATATTATCAAACTAAGGCTGGTGGGAGTCATATCATGTATTATATTATCAAACTAAGGCTGGTGGGAGTCATTTCATGTATTATATTATCAAACTAAGGCTGGTCGGAGTCATATAATGTATTATATTATCAAACTAAGGCTGGTGGGAGTCATATCATGTATTATATTATCAAACTAAGCCTGGTGGGAGTCATATCATGTATTATATTATCAAACTAAGGCTGGTGGGAGTCATATTGTGTATTATATTATCAAACTAAGGCTGGTGGGAGTCATATCATGTATTATATTATCAAACTAAGGCTGGTGGGAGTCATATCATGTGTTATATTATCACACTAAGACTGGTGGAGTCATATCATGTATTATACACTGCTCAAAAAATAAAGGGAACACTTAAACAACACAATGTAACTCCAAGTCAATCACACTTCTGTGAAATCAAACTGTCCACTTAGGAAGCAACACTGATTGACAATAAATTTCACATGCTGTTGTGCAAATGGAATAGACAAAAGGTGGAAATTATAGGCAATTAGCAAGACACCCCCAATAAAGGAGTGATTCTGCAGGTGGTGACCACAGACCACTTCTCAGTTCCTATGCTTCCTGGCTGATGTTTTGGTCACTTTTGAATGCTGGCGGTGCTTTCACTCTAGTGGTAGCATGAGACGGAGTCTACAACCCACACAAGTGGCTCAGGTAGTGCAGCTCATCCAGGATGGCACATCGATGCGAGCTGTGGCAAGAAGGTTTGCTGTGTCTGTCAGCGTAGTGTCCAGAGCATGGAGGCGCTACCAGGAGACAGGCCAGTACATCAGGAGATGTGGAGGAGGCCGTAGGAGGGCAACAACCCAGCAGCAGGACCGCTACCTCCGCCTTTGAGCAGGAGGAGCACTGCCAGAGCCCTGCAAAATGACCTCCAGCAGGCCACAAATGTGCATGTGTCAGCATATGGTCTCACAAGGGCTCTGAGGATCTCATCTCGGTACCTAATGGCAGTCAGGCTACCTCTGGCGAGCACATGGAGGGCTGTGCGGCCCCACAAAGAAATGCCACCCCACACCATGACTGACCCACCGCCAAACCGGTCATGCTGGAGGATGTTGCAGGCAGCAGAACGTTCTCCACGGCGTCTCCAGACTCTGTCACGTCTGTCACAGGTGCTCATGTGCTCAGTGTGAACCTGCTTTCATCTGTGAAGAGCACAGGGCGCCAGTGGCGAATTTGCCAATCTTGGTGTTCTCTGGCAAATGCCAAACGTCCTGCACGGTGTTGGGCTGTAAGCACAACCCCCACCTGTGGACGTCGGGCCCTCATACCACCCTCATGGAGTCTGTTTCTGACCGTTTGAGCAGACACATGCACATTTGTGGCCTGCTGGAGGTCATTTTGCAGGCCTCTGGCAGTGCTCCTCCTGCTCAAAGGCGGAGGTAGCGGTCCTGCTGCTGGGTTGTTGCCCTCCTACGGCCTCCTCCACGTCTCCTGATGTACTGGCCTGTCTCCTGGTAGCGCCTCCATGCTCTGGACACTACGCTGACAGACACAGCAAACCTTCTTGCCACAGCTCGCATTGATGTGCCATCCTGGATGAGCTGCACTACCTGAGCCACTTGTGTGGGTTGTAGACTCCGTCTCATGCTACCACTAGAGTGAGAGCACCGCCAGCTTTCAAAAGTGACCAAAACATCAGCCAGGAAGCATAGGAACTGAGAAGTGGTCTGTGGTCACCAACTGCAGAATCACTCCTTTATTGGGGGTGTCTTGCTAATTGCCTATAATTTCCACCTTTTGTCTATTCCATTTGTACAACAGCATTTGAAATTTATTGTCAATCAGTGTTGCTTCCTAAGTAGACAGTTTGATTTCACAGAAGTGTGATTGACTTGGAGTTACATTGTGTTGTTTAAGTGTTCCCTTAATTTTTTTGAGCAGTGTATTATCAAACTAAGGCTGGTGGAGTCATATCATGTATTATGTTATCAAACTAAGGCTGGTGGAGTCATATCATGTATTATATTATCAAACTAAGACTGGTGGGAGTCATATCATGTATTATATTATCAAACTAAGGCTGGTGGGAGTCATATCATGTGTTATATTATCAAACTAAGGCTGGTGGGAGTCATATCATGTATTATATTATCAAACTAAGGCTGGTGGGAGTCATATCATGTATTATATTATCAAACTAAGGCTGGTGGGAATCATATCATGTATTATATTATCAAACTAAGGCTGGTGGGAGTCATATCATGTATTATATTATCAAGCTAAGGCTGGTGGGAGTCATATCATGTAGTATATTATCACACTAAGACTGGTGAGAGTCATATCATGTATTATATTATCAAACTAAGGCTGGTGGGAGTCATATCATGTATTATATTATCAAGCTAAGGCTGGTGGGAGTCATATCATGTAGTATATTATCACACTAAGACTGGTGAGAGTCATATCATGTATTATATTATCAAGCTAAGGCTGGTGGGAGTCATATCATGTAGTATATTATCACACTAAGACTGGTGAGAGTCATATCATGTATTATATTATCAAGCTAAGGCTGGTGGGAGTCACGTGGTGGCCAGTGTTGTGTTAATTTCACACTTTGGTTGACTGATAGAGAGTTTCACTACCTAAAGTCACACAGACGCAGGACAGTGCAGGGAGAAGACACAGCTACAGACGTATATTAGAGTTGGAGTAAGGAGTAGAAGTTACTGTATTTTAGCACAAGTGTGTTAAGATGTCAGAAGGAGTCTATGAAATCCCAGATGGATTTGAAGACAACAAACTTAATGCAATGAAGAACACAGATATTGATGGCCAATTTTATGGCAACGTAGGAGCCTTCAAACCCAGTCCAAGAGAGGGAGGTGTTGCTTCTGGTAAGATTGCATGAACACACACACACACACACACACACACACACACACACACACACACACACACACACACACACACACACACACACACACACACACACACACACACACACCACACAATATATTAAACAGGTGAGATTACCCTGTATTACTAAACCTTCATTTGTGTGGTGTGGATGATACAGTAAAACATATTACCAAAGATCTTACTTTAATCATTTGTGATTCAGTACATTTTCAGTGGTGGAAGAGACCCTCTGGAGTTGCTGCAGTGTGTCTGGGGCTGCTGTGTGTTCTCCTAATAATCTTTGAAAGTCAGTCTGTTGTCAAGTTACATATAAGCACAATATCAAATGCTCATAGTTGATTGTTGTTCCCCTATATTTGTCTCAAAAGAGGGAAGTGAAGTGGATCTTTTCAGTGGTTCAACCAGCTGTCACTCAAAAACTCAACCAATCAGATTCATTAAGAGAGAAGAGCGCTGCGGCCAGTTATGTCGCCATCTCATCCTCACTGGTTAAGCCTCCCCACCCTCAATATCCAATTGGAGCAGTTTGTAGCGTCAAATCTATTGTATGGACATTATCATGTTTGTTGTCCTGGACCTCCTGAACATGTTGATGTATATTTGGGAGTAAACAGAGGGTCCAGATCAGCAGAAAGGTGAAAGGAAGGAGGAGTTCTGGAAACTCCCTGAATTATCTTGGGGCTGTTACATATGATATTTAATATATGTTAACAACTAACTTACTTGCCTAGTTAAATACAGGTAAAAAAGTGTCTCCACTGTATTTCTGATCAATTTGATGTTATTTTATTGGACAAAAAATGTGCTTTATTTTAAAAAACAAGGACATTTGTAAGTGACCCCAAACTTTTGAACTGTAGTGTATGTTAACAGCTAGTCTTTGTTCTCCACGTCCCCTCTATGATCTATGTCTTCCTGGTATGATAGTGTCCTGTCCATCATCACAAATAGCAACTCCCATTCCCTGGGCAGGAGGACTGTTTTGAGATATACTCTGGACAAGATGACCATGTAGAGACATGGAATGATTTATATTGTGCTGCAGAAAATGGTTTAACAATAATCACTGTAACAATCTCTCACACGTACACATGCACACAAGCATGCCAACTTGTTCTATTTTTGCATTAGCATAGCCACAACTACCCGCGTCAATTTGTTGATACTTCCCTAAAGTTAACACCTACAGCAGTCACACAGACAGACACACAGATGACTCAGAGACAGAGATATCACTAGAAGCAGAGACTTAACGTATAGAGGGTTTGCAGTTGACATACGACGCCTCCTGGTGGCCATGTTGGAAGACCACCACATTAA
>NW_024059652.1:0-47500 GCF_016432855.1 Salvelinus namaycush | reverse complement strand
TTCTTTAACAAGGTTTACCAGCTTCCTGAGTGAATGTGATTGGATACTTAAAACAGTGTTACCTGGACACACACAGAGGGCAGAACAGTACTGAGAGGGCACACACACACACACACACACACACACACACACACACACACACACACACACACACACACACACACACACACACACACACACACACACACACACACACACACACACACACACACACACACACACACACGCATACACACACACACACAAAAACAATGGTAATCAAAGGTGAGAATGACTCACAACCTTCACTGTACAAGGGACAACGTATGTTACCAATAGCAAAATCAAGCAAAATGCACCAGTGGAGCTGTCTGCTACATATCCACACACTCATGCATGGTGTCTATCTGCTGTTGTGTCTCTCCTGGAGGTTGCTGTCTGCTCAAACCACTGGTTAAGGTGTGAAGTCCTCCCTAAATCTATAACACTGTATGTTCTCAGACACAACAGACTGTTAAACCAAAGCAGCTGTTTAACAGGATATACAACATAATATACTGTCTGTTGTACTGTGTGCAGCTCCATAATGACCCAAGTATATGTATAATGACCCAAGAGCTGTGTACAGGATACTGTGGACAGGACCATAGATAAACAACCTGAATCTCAGAACACTGGTAAATACACCGTAGTCATAGAGACACACACATGGAAGTTTAAACCAATGGTTATTATCCCTCCACTTGCCACACAAACTGTTTAACTTAAGATAATGAGGTTGGCCGATGTCCAATGCCCCGAACACAAGTCTTCCAAACTCAACTGAGTAAAATAAACCTTAACAAACAGATTATTAATATTTAAAAACAGAACACAACTTGTCTTCCAAACGATGGTGTCTTACTTCACAAGGGAAAGGTTTTGAAACAGTCATTAAAATGATTTATGTGTGGAAATTGATACATGAAATGCAACATGCTATGTGTCCCAGGTTAAATGTTCTGAAATGTTGGAGGCTCCTACGGTGTATTTTAGGATGTATTCTAACTGCTGAAAGTTATTTATATGTCCATGTAGTCCTGTGTACTGTAACTGGACACTATCTACTTCCTGTTGCTGTGAGAACCTGTATGGTTAACAACCACATGCACGTCCCCCTCAACAGGAAAGAGATGTAGGTGAGAAACCAGCACTTTAAAAGTACAGCTATTGTTATTTTTTCATTAACAGCTGATACAGAAGGTAATCTTTATACTTGGGATCACTCATTATGGGGTGAATTCTATCTTCCACTTAGGTCATATTTTAACTTAATGATACTGGGAGACTAAGTGACATTTGACTAAAGCTGAAGTTAGGGTTCACCCCTATATCAGTCGCTATAGTCCATGTTTGATTGTTGTCTCATTGATGATGCTATGACAGTATCTGTCTCCACAGAGCCTGATAGCTCAGGGAAGAGACCCGTCCTAGTTGTTGCAGTGTTTCTGGGGCTGCTGTGTGTTTTACTGGCTGGGATCATAGGCCTGTCTGTCTACTGTGAGCAGCTCAACTTTATGTTACACTAAACCTCACATAGACTGTGTCATTTCAGTATGTGATTTCTGTGCAGAAGTGTATGTTATTGGTTAGGGATGTTTTGTTTGGTTATTATTCCTCTCCACCAGTGGCGGTTGGTGCCGTTTAAGATGAGGGAGGATGATTTTATTTTTCATGAGCATGGCCTTTTTCTATTACAGCATGTTGGATGACTGTCATTCATATTCTATTCACCCAGTTCAATGTAACAAGGATAGGTTTAGGCTACGACATGATACTCAAAATGTCCCTTCACCCATCATGATGTTGCTACGACCTAGCCAGTGAATGAAAATGTACAACGTAGGTGCACGCAGGTCGAGAGAACATTTTGAGGTGACAGACACATTCAATACCACCTTGCACACTCTTGCCTGCATCTAGCTTATCTAGGGTGTAATTATTAGTCCAACAGTTGCAAACAAGAGTTTCTATTGGACAAATTCAGGTATGTTTATCCCCATTTCTTATTTTTGCTTCCGTTTAAGAAACGTTTTTCAACAGACTCGGCAGAATGAATACACCCATGATCACAGTTCACTTTCAAAGCAGCCACTTTGTATTCCTTCTCGCAACTATGCGCTCTCCTCCTCTCACCATTTCCCTTCACTTGTGGACTACAATGCACATCACATCAGCTGTATGTGACCAGGTGAAAAAACCTTTCCAAGCCAAACCATATCCTAACCGGTACACACAGCCTACATCGTTGTCACCATATTAGCTGAAGTAGCGTCATAGTCAACATCAGTGGTGATTTTGCAATGTAAATCTTGGTGGGGAAAAATCTAATGCAAACTCCAGTGAAACCACTACAAAACACAACACAACACTAAACAATACATTAACTATAATGGTGACAAATGGTGCACACTAACTGTTAGGGCCTACATAAAGCTGTCCCAACAGCAGAGTCCCAACAGCAGTCCCAACACCTTACCACTGCTACACCTGGCTATCAGCAGAGCCTTGTTTGGCATTGAAACAGTTAATTTCACTGGCTGCCCCACCACACACAGAAAACTCTGAGCTAGGCTCAAACCTGCAGTTTGGAGCTGCCTTACTCAAGAAACCATGTTTGTATGCAACTTTATTATCTCATTGATTTATTTTTTTACATTGTTTACAAACTGATATGCAACAAGAATGAATGACAAAATAACATGCAAAAATAGGCCAATTATGAATGACGGGTCACCACTGCAACAGAGGTTGTTTTGTATTGTTCAGCTTCAGGACTTGTGTTTGCAGACCGTCTGATACAATCTGCTTATACCTGATCATAGCTCTGACTTTACAAGCAGACATGACTACAAACCATGTTCCCACACTGAAGCACCACATACGTGCACAAAGTCATGCAGACCTTCATGTCTGAACATCAGTGGTGGCTGGTGGGAGGAGCAATAGGAGGATGGGCTCATTGTAATGTTTGGAATGGAATTCATAGAATGGAGTCAAACATGTGGTTTCCATATGTTTGTGTTTTTTTTTTTTTTTTTTCCCCATATGTTTTTGTTTGATACCGTTCCACAAATTCCATTCCAGCCATTACAATGAGCCCGTCTTCATATAGCTCCTCCCACCAGCCTCTTCTGCTGCACGCACACTCACACTCACGCATGAGAATGTACACAGCTCTACCTTGGTTCACCACAGGCCCATTTTACACTAAAAGTGAAGCTGCTGAGAAAGAGTTAACTCTCCCCCGTTCTGTCTTTCTGACGCTCCCCTCAACTCAGAGTCAACCACTACACCGTGTGGTCAGTTACCAGTTGTCATGGTCACAGTCTCTCAGGTTGTGTGACTGGTAGTGACGTCACTGGATGAGTTCTAGCTATTTCTGAGTAACAGGTTTTCTTAAAAAATGTTGTGGCAGAATCAAGTATTATATTTCAATAGAATAAAATAGAACATTGTCCATACAAATATTTGATATAATATATCACATTAGTTAAATATGGAATGATACCAGTCATCTGTCAGTCATCAGGGGGACTTCACTCATAACCTCTGACTGCTGTTTAGCTCTTTCCTAGCCTGAGTCCCAGATCTGTTTGTACTGTCTTGATAACTTATATATTGTTGTCACACCAAACAATGACAGCACAAACATATCTGGGACTCAGGCTAGCTGTTTCCCACTAACAAGTATATTTTTCAGTTATTTTCCCGCTCAGAACCCAAACTAAAGTTTGAGGCCCTGTTGAAAGTGTGACACAGTCATCATCAGACTGAGTTTGAAACCACAACCACAACACAAACAACCTGACAAAGATAAATGTAATTCTGTTTCCCAGATGTAACTATGCAGGTGTCATCATTACTGTACAGTGTTTTATACATGGGGTGGCCAGGGGGTGGCCAAGGCTACTTCAGGGGGTCAACAGACCATGACAGAAAATTGGTGTGTAACCTTAACCTGGCATCTAAGGAGCATGAATGTATCCTATGATTGCTGATTAGTGGTAGAAGTGATAATTCACTTAACCCAGAGTTCTTCAATGTGGCAGATAATGTGGTCCAAAAGGGTTTCTTCACTAGAATTCTTCTTAGGGATAGCCCACTTTTTTTCAATTTTTGCCTAAAATGACACCAAATCTAACTGCCTGTTGCTCAGGCCCTGAAGCAAGGATATGCATATTCTTGGTACCATTTGAAAGGAAACACTTTGAAGTTTGTGGAAATGTGAATTGAGTGTAGTAGAATATAACACAATAGCTCTGGTAGAAGAAAATACATTGAAAAAAACAACCTGTTTTTTATCTACCACCATCTTTGAAATGCAGGAGAAATGTCCCCGTTCTAGCCATCACTCTGGTAATTACGATGGTGTCCACAAGATGGCAGCAGTGTATGTGCAAAGTTTCCGACAGATAACTTGAAGTATGAGCGAACTACATGACATTTAGTGTGAAGTCACCCAGGTACATTTGGGCAAATCGTGAAGGAGACATTTGCATTCTGCAAGAAAATTGTCAAATCTGTATACATGGACTTTGATTTAGCTTTTCCAGTATTAGAAGCCATATTATAAGTTCAACATTTGCAAAACAGACAGTTTTCAAAACTTCAAAACTCAAAACTATTCGTATAATTTTTGTCCAAAAGGAAAAGGCATGCTGTTGCACAAGGTTGTTAGCTACATTTGACCACAGATACAGGGTTTCTTTTATTTAGGATATGAACAAAACGACACTTCATGTTATCTCTGGGACCCTTTGGATGATAAATCAGATCAAGATTTCAAAATGTTAGTACACATTTTTCCTTCAGAGGTGAATTTATCAAACCTATCGCGTGAAAAAAGTGTTTTGTTGTTAGGAGCTCTCCTCAAACAATAGCATGGCATTTTTTCGCAGTAAAAGCTACTGTAAATTGGACAGTGCAGTTATATTAACAAGAATTTAAGCTTTCAGCCAATATCAGACACTTGTACGTACCAAAATGTGTTGTTTCTCTAAAATCTGTGATCGTGACACAAGGCGCTGCATGATTTACAACTGTCCCGTTGACGTGACGCCGATCCCTAAGAATAACATACTATGAATAGTCAGTGTCTCTACCTCAGAACTGCAGCTCAATTTCTCTCTCTCTCTCTCTCTCTCTCTCTCTCTCTCTCTCTCTCACACACACACACACACACACACACACACACACACACACACACACACACACACACACACACACACACACACACACACACACACACACACACACACACACACACACACACACACACACACACACACACAGTACTCACATACTAGAGAGACTTGGGTCACTCTGTTTTCATGAATATATAATGTGTCAATATATGTGTTGAACATCCAAAATATTTTCAGAAAATAAAGCTCAAGCACCAAGGAGATAAGACAGCGTCTGTGTGTTACATAAATTGCATAATTTATTTACAAAAAAGTACAATTACAAAAAAACACACTGCAATTTGACATACCAGGTATCAAGCAGCAATGGACTTGAAAAATAAATATAATTTTGGTGCCCATCAATATTACAAACTTGCAGTATCATATTTATGCTCATATATATTATGTTAACTAATAGCAAAGTTTTGGAATTGGCCTGATCAAGACCAAATTAAATCTGTGTGACATGATACCCTTTGGATTTATCATTTTGGAATGTCAGCGTACTAGCTAGTACACAGTGAAGGTGTTAATCGTGACCAGAGGGACCGCCTAAGTGCCAAATTATCCTAGGTAGATTTAAAACAGCATAATTCTGCGGTTCTGGTGAGAACTGGTAAAATGTTTCACAAACTCATCCATGTTGGGGGAGCATGCCCTCCTTGACTCAACACTGAGAATTCCGAGGTGACTTAACCCGTCATCAACCATTGTTGCCCTAAGGTGGGTTTTAATCAGTTTTAAAGCTGAGAAGCCTCTCTCGCAAGAAGCACTGCTGACTGGTGTAACAACAGAAATCTTACAAAGTCGAAATAGCTCATGGAAGACATCTTTATAAGGTTCTAGAAACACAACAAAGTCAAGGAGAGTAGCCAAGAAGCCGCTTGGTTTGATGAACCTCATGTTTGATGTCCTCTAAATCTGACTCAAAGGTCTGAGCAAAGGCAAACAGGACAATTTGCATGATCTCGCAATTCTTCTTTGAAAAACACCTTTGCAGCTCAGCTGTGAGACTGTCAAGCACCTGATAAAATGTATCTCTTTCGAAGCTCTCACCATCACCTTGGTCACAATTTTTCTGTCCTCGAGGGCTCATCATCAATGAGTCGTGAAATCTTAAGCTTGTTTTAGGCTGTCTTCTACACACTGTTGGTACACTTCTTTTGCAGTGCTCTGCAATCTCTTCAACCTCTTTCCATAGTTCTTCAAAGTAACCCTCACTTCTGTAGTCCTGTAATGTGTCTGTAAGGGCATCTACTGGATCCACAGCCCTTGCTAGGTCAAGAGAGCTTGATTGGAGCATGTTAGAACGACATTTTGTATCACCAAGCACTTTAAAAAAGGTAACCAAAAGCCCTATGAAATGTAAATCTACCTGAGAAAGGACCCTTGCCTCCACTGATCTATCACCACTATTTTCAATTGTGATATCCTGTAGCACTCTCAGAACTGCTGGAAGCCTGTCCCTCAGATTACGGCATGCCATATATCTGCATGCCCACCTTACATTCGTAAGTCTCTGTAGTTCCCTGGGCTGCTGCTGTGGATACAGCTCTTCCTGAACTGCAAGCCACTTGAGATGAACGAACGAGCCAGATACAAAGTTATCTTCTTCGGGATCGGTGTCACTTCCACAGGATGGTTGAGCTAATGTAGGCTAATGCGATTAGCATGAGGTTATAAGTAACAAGAAAATTTCCCAGGACATAGACATATCTGATATTGGCAGAAGGCTTAAATTCTTGTTAATCTAACTGCACTGTCCAATTTACAGTATCTATTACAGTGAAAGAATACCATGCTATTGTTTGAGGAGAGTGCACAATCTGCAATTGTGTCACGACTTCCGCCGAAGTTGGTGCCTCTCCTTGTTCCGGCGGCGTTCGGCGGTCGTCGTCACCGGCTTTCTAGCTGCCACGATCTACGTTTCTTTTTCCATTTGTTTTGTCTTGATTGTACACACCTGGTTCCCATTACGTTATAATTATTTCCCTATTTAACCCTCTGGTTCCCATGATGTTTTGTGTGTGATTGTTCCTTGTCTAGTGTTATCAGTCTTCTGTGTTATGGTGTGTTTTCCCTGCGTGGAATTTATGGTTGATTATTTTCAGAGTAAAGTACGTTATTTTACTCAGTTCTGTGTCCTGCACCTGACTCCGTACTCACCTCTGCATACTGATACATGACAGAATCACGGGTGCACCCAGTCCTCCGGTACCAGTAGAAGAACGCGTCCAGCAGCAATGGATCGCATGCTGCTCATCATGGAGCGATGGGAGAGAGGGGGTTTGTCTACACCACCATCAACTTCACCCCAACCAACACCATAACCCACACCGCTGTCCACCCCTCAGTCACCTGAACCCAGTGGGATTCGGCTTTCGCTCCCGAGCGCATATGATGGGACGGCTGCCGGGTGCCAGGGGTTCCTGCTTCAGTTGGAGCTCTACCTGGCGACCGTCCACCCGGTTCCCTCGGGATGCGAGAGCGTGTCCACCCTCATCTCCTGTCTGTCGGGGAAGGCGATTGAGTGGGCCAACGCTGAATGGGGTCCGCTATGAGGATTCCACCTGCTGCTTCCGGGCGGTCTTCGATCATCCACCGGAGGGGAGAGCGGCGGGGGAACGCTTGTTCCATCTCAGACAGGAGATGAGGAGCGCACAGGAATTCGCACTGGACTTCAGGACCCTGGCTGCCAGCGCGAGATGGAGTGAGAGGGCCCTGATCGACCATTACCGGTGTAGTCTACGTGAGGACGTTCGTTGGGAGCTGGCCTGCAGGGACACCACCCTTACCCTCGACCAGCTGGTGGATTTATCCATCCGGCTGGATAACCTGTTGGCCACCCGCGGACGTCCGGATCGGGGTCCGTCCATTCCATCCCCCAGCACCTCCGATCCTAAATCTATGGAGCTCGGAGGTGCTGCTCTAAGGGTGACCGGAGGGGGGGCTATTTCCTGCACTACCTGTGGCCGCAGAGGACACACTGCTGGTCGGTGCTGGAGAGGTTCCCCATGTAATCGAGGCAGCAGGCAGGGCACTGGTGGATCATCCCAGGTGAGTAGGCACCCAACTCACCCAGAGCTTCCTGTTGCGCACATGTGTATATTTATAGAAGTTCCTGAGTTTTCCCCACATTCCCAGCATAAGGCGCTAGTAGATTCAGGCGCAGCTGGGAATTTTATTGACCGTTCGTTTGCTCTTAGATTAGTGATCCCTATTGTTCCTTGATGTGCCCTTCCCTGTACATTCCATAGATAGTCGTCCTTTAGGGTCAGGCCTGATTAGGGAGGTCACAGCTCCACTATGTATGATAACGCAGGAGGGTCATGAGGAGAGAATTAGTCTCTTCCTGATCGATTCTCCTGCGTTTCCTGTGGTGTTGGGGCTTCCCTGGTTGGCCCATCATGACCCCACTATTTCGTGGCAACAGAGGGCTCTCAAGGGATGGTCACGTCAGTGTTCAGGGAGGTGTATAGATGTTTCCATAGGTGCAACTACGGTGGAGAGTCCAAACCAGGTCTCCACCATGCACATCCCCCCTGAATATGCCGATTTGGCTCTCGCCTTCTGTAAAAAAAAAGGCGACTCAACTACCACCCCATCGACGGGGGGATTGTGCGATAAATCTCCTGGTAGACGCAGCACTTCCCAGGAGTCACGTGTATCCTCTGTCACAGGAGGAGACGGTGGCTATGGAAACATATGTCACCAAATCTCTGGGACAGGGATACATTCGGCCTTCCACTTCACCTGCCTCCTCGAGTTTCTTTTTTGTGAAGAAGAAGGATGTAGGTTTACGCCCGTGTATTGACTATAGAGGTTTAAATCAGATCACGGTGAAGTATAGTTACCCGCTGCCTCTCATAGCCAGTGTCACCGAGTCATTGCATGGGGCGCGCTTCTTCACCAAATTGGATCTCAGGAGTGCTTACAACCTGGTTTGTATCCGGGAGAGGGATGAGTGGAAGACGGCATTTAGTACCACCTCTGGCCACTATGAGTACCTCGTCATGCCGTACGGGTTGATGAATGCTCCATCCGTCTTCCAATCCTTTGTAGATGAGATTTTCAGGGACCTGCACGTGCAGGGTGTAGTGGTGTATATAGATGACATTCTAATATACTCCGCTACACGCGCCGAGCATGTGTCTCTGGTGCGCAAGTTGCTTAGTCGACTGTTGGATCATGACCTGTACGTTAAGGCTGAGAAATGTCTGTTCTTCCAACAGTCCGTCTCCTTCCTAGGGTACCGCCTGTCCGAGTCAGGGGTGGAGATGGAGAATTACCGTGCGTAATTGGCCGACTCCAACCACGGTAAAGGAGATGCAGCGGTTCTTAGGGTTTGCCAACTACTACCGGAGGTTTATCCGGGGCCTTGGTCAGGTATCAGCTCCCATTACCTTTGCTGAAGGTGGGACCGGTGCGACTGCAGTGGTCAGCTGGGGCGGACAGGGCTTTTGGTCACCTGAAGGCTCTGTTTACCTCGGCTCCGGTGTTGGCTCATCCTGATCCCTCCTTAGCGTTCATAGTAGAGGTGGACGCGTCCGAGGCTAGGATAGGAGCTGTGCTCTCTCAGCGCTCGGGTATGCCACTAAAGCTCCGCCCCTGTGCGTTCTTTTCGAAGAAGCTCAGCCCGGCGGAGCGAAACTATGATGTGGGGGACTGGGAGCTGTTGGCTGTTGTCGGGGCTCTGAAAACGTGGAGACATTGGCTTGAGGGGGCTAAACACCCTTTTCTCATTTGGATTGACCACCGCAATCTGGAGTACATCCGGGTGGCGAGGAGAATGAATCCTCGCCAGGCAAGGTGGGCCATGTTTTTCACCCATTTTGTGTTTACTCTATCCTACAGACCAGGTTCCCAGAACGCTAAGGCAGACGCACTGTCCCGGATGTATGACACAGAGGAGCGGTCCACGGATCCCACTCCCATACTTTTGGCTTCTTGCCTGGTGGCACCGGTGGTATGGGAGTTTGATGCGGACATCGAGCGGGCGTTACGTGCGGAGCCCACTCCCACCCAGTGTCCAGTTGAACATAAGTACGTTCCGTCTGATGTTCGTGATCGATTGATCTGTTGGGCTCACACATCACCCTTCTCTGGTCATCCTGGCATTGATCGGACAGTGCGCTGTCTTAGTGGGAAGTACTGGTGGCCCACTTTAGCTAAGGACGTGAGGGTGTATGTTTCCTCCTGCTCGGTGTGGGCC
Organism: Salvelinus namaycush; assembly: GCF_016432855.1. NCBI lineage: Eukaryota > Metazoa > Chordata > Actinopteri > Salmoniformes > Salmonidae > Salvelinus > Salvelinus namaycush. Next base: position 37,081 of record NW_024059652.1, on the reverse strand, counting down.
CAGTGCAAGGCACCTAGACAACTGCCCAGAGGGAAATTATAACCGCTACCCGTTCTACAACGGCCGTGGTCACACCAATCGGTGGATTTCACGACGGATCTTCCTCCGTCACAAGGAAACACCACGATTCTGGTTGTTGTGGATCGGTTTTCTAAGTCCTGCCGTCTCATTCCTTTGCCCGGTCTCCCTACTGCTCTACAGACTGCGGAGACCCTGTTTACACACGTCTTCCGGCACTACAGGGGTACCTGAGAATATAGTGTCTGATCGGGGTCCCCAGTTCACATCAAGGGTCTGGAGGGCGTTCATGGAACGTCTGGGGGTCTCGGTCAGCCTGACCTCAGGATTTCACCCCGAAAGTAATGGGCAGGTGGAGAGAGTTAACCAGAATGTGGGTAGGTTTCTGCGGTCTTATTGCCAAGACCGGCCGGGGGAGTGGTTGGTTTTCATCCCATGGGCAGAGATGGCCCAAAACTCCATCTGCCACTTCTCCACTAACCTGTCTCCGTTTCAGTGTGTACTAGGTTATCAGCCGGTCCTGGCACCATGGCATCAGAGCCAGATCGAGGCACCTGCGGTGGATGAATGGTTTCGGCGCTCGGAAGAGACCTGGGATGCTGCTCATGTACGGCTGCAACGGGCCATCAAGCGACAGAAGGCGAACGCCAACCGCCACCGCAGTGAAGCTCCGGTGTATGCACCGGGAGACCGGGTCTGGCTCTCGACCCGAAACCTGCCCCTTCGCCTGCCCTGCCGGAAGCCGGGTCCGCGGTTTGTGGGGCCATTTAAAGTCTTGAGGAGACTGAACGAGGTATGTTATAGGTTACAGCTTCTCCCTGATTATCGTATTAACCCCTCGTTCCATGTGTCTCTCCTCAGGCCGGTGGTGGCTGGTCCGCTCCAGCAGTCTGAGGTGCGGGAGGTTCCTCCACCCCCTCTGGACATCGAGGGGGCCCCGGCGTATACTGTGCGAGCCATCATGGACTCCAGACGTCGGGCGAGGGGCCTTCAGTACCTCGTGGAGTGGGAGGTGTACGGTCAGAAAGTGGCCTGTTTTTTCAGGACAGACACAGTACATAAGGCCTACATAGAATGTGAATAATGACATGAAGGGTACATCTCAATGGCACCATATTCCCTGTATAGTGCACTACTTTTGACCAGGGTCCATCAATATATAGGAAAAAGTGTTCCATTTGGGACACAGTAGTTTAGGGAAGTTTTTGCTGGAGCACCTATTGTATTGTAATTTCAGTTGATTTCAGCATGCGTTGCTGTGCCAACTCATATTTAGCCATACCACTGACTTCCTTTAAAAACAGCTTCCTGTCTGTCTCTCAGTGGTTGGTGGTTATTAGCAGACCTGTGCCACTGTATTAGGGCACACCATAGCAACAGCAAATGAAAATACTTTATTCTTATTGGACAGGTACAGTTAGTCCCTCCCTGTTTCAGTTTGATTTCTTCCATTTCACACCTAATGAATATGACCCACATACTTTAGCTGTGCTTGGTTGACGTTGCCTGGCATAATGGAACCAATAGAATTGTCCCAAACTCTCAAATGATTTGACAGATTTCAAATAGTTTTTAAACCCAGGTCTGGTTATTAATTATTTTTAAAATCATCCAGAGACATTATTAACATGTATACATCCAATATGTCAGTGATCTAGAGTAGTAAGAGACCATATAAGAGGGTGTGTCTGGTGTATGCATTTGTACTTATTATGGATCCCAATTTGTTCCTGCTAAGGAATCGGCTACACTTCCGTGCGTCCAGCAAAAGTAAGGCAATTATACAATTTTAAAAACATTACAATTCATTCACAACAGATTTCACAACACATTACGTGTGTGCCCTCAGTTCCCTACTCTACTACCACATATCTACAACACAAATTCCATGTGTACGTGTGTGTATAGTGCATATGTTATCGTGTGTGTGTGTGTGTGTATGCATGTGTCTGTGCCTATGTTTGTGTTGCTTCCCAGTATGTGGGTGGAACTTCCCCCAGTAGACCAGGAAGTTACTCAGGAATCAGATAACAAGGTGGAAAGAAGAAGAAAGTGTCCCAACTATAACCAGCCAGGACATGTTACTGTATAACCAGCTTTGGACTCAGACACTCGGTACTGAGGGCCTCCTCTGGATGAATGTTTAGTTTTTTACCCTAACACTAAACAGCTGATTCTAATCATCAAAGATTGATGATGAGTTGGTTATTTGAACCAGCTGTGTAGTTCTAGGGCAACAACCAAAACGTTCACCAAGGGGGGCCCCAGGACCGAGTTTGAGAATCTCTGCTTTAAGGCACTGTAGCTAGAGTCAGAAAACATTGTAGAAAATGTCTGAGTCCATCTATACCAAGCCAGATATGACCAATAAGGTTTGACAGAGGTGAAATGGAGGAGAGGATTGTGGATATCTACATCAGTGCAGACACACTGGTTATAGTGTGACAGTTATAACACCCTTACCGAGGAAAGAGACCAACTACAGACCAGTTACAACAACCTGACTGAAGTGAGAGACTAGCCACAGACCAGTTACAACAACCTGACTGAAGTGAGAGACTAGCCACAGACCAGTTTCAACAACCTGACTGAAGTGAGAGATCAGCTACAGACCAGTTACAACAACCTGACTGAAGTGAGAGACTAGCCACAGACCAGTTTCAACAACCTGACTGAAGTGAGAGATCAGCTACAGACCAGTTACAACAACCTGACTGAAGTGAGAGACTAGCCACAGACCAGTTTCAACAACCTGACTGAAGTGAGAGACTAGCCACAGACCAGTTACAACAACCTGACTGAAGTGAGAGACTAGCCACAGACCAGTTTCAACAACCTGACTGAAGTGAGAGACTAGCCACAGACCAGTTTCAACAACCTGCCGGAAGTGAGAGATCAGCTACAGACCAGTTACAACAACCTGCCTGAGGAGAGAGACCAGCTACAGACCAGTTACAACAACTTAACTGAAGAGAGATACATGCTACAGATCAGTTATAACACCCTGACTAATGAGAGAGAGCACCTACAGACAAACTACAACAAGTTGACTAAAGAGAGAGACCAGTTACAGAGGGAGAGAGATGATTTTGAAGGTTGGTACTACATCTCGACCACGACTAAAAATTGGACAGACAGCAGACAGGACTATACCAACAGAGCCTTGAGGCCTCATTTATCAATACTTATGCTACTTAACCCATCAGAGTCTAAGCGGTGTTTTGTCCATAGTTATCCACCATTTCAGTCCCCTTCAACGTAGAAACGGCCAAAGGAACCTGAGGAACCTTTATCGTCCGAGCCACCAACGATCGCAGATTCACTTCTTCCTTCCCTGCCAGCATCTCCATGGTGACTGGGGGCGATGCAGTCAATGGTACGGTGAGCCTCATGGCGACCGTCAGCATCCCGTCAGGGACGGATGTAACCCAGTCCGTTGTCAGAAAAGTAAGGGTCTTGTTTCAAAACTCTAAAATGGCCTCCTTTTCTCATATCCTCTCTCCCTCACAGCCACTGATTTGAACGGAATTGGTGGCTGTAAGCTACCAGTTGTTATCAGCTACATTAGCTCTTGCTCTCTCTCTCTCCCTCTATCCCCTTCACCCTTTCTCCTTCCCTTCCTTCCTCTCTCCAGGTGACAGATTTTACTTCTCCCAGTGCGGACTACCAGGCGTCTCCTCCAAGGTTTCGAGGCTCGGCCCAGAAAGACAATTTTCCAAACACGGCCACATTGAGAATCCAAATTAGAAAATTCCAAATAAGTCATCACATTTGTGCACAAAACATCCATATAATTTTTGAAATATTTGTTGTTGAGGCTGATTTTTAAAAAACATTTTATATTCATATAATGTCTGGCATGTTATTGGATGACTTAATGACATTGTTGCTGCTAACACTATTCCCTGTGCACTGAGTGCAAGTGAACATGTGATGTTGGCTGTGTAAACCAGATGCACCCGGGATATAGACGTCCATGAATCGGATAATGCCAACATGATTACCTTGAAAACAACAGGCGGACATCTTAGACACAGTCTCCAGTTGTTATTGTACCTCAGTGGTCTCCTCTGACTTACCATTAACATGCAGCTCCTCAAACTGGAAGCACTCTGCCAACCTCACCGACTGCGTCAAAGGGACGGGTTTGTCTTAGTCACCCTATGCCTGGGCAACGGGACCCTCAACACTTCTACAGAGGTTGGCCACAGGGCCAAGAATGTGACCCGGGTGGCCTACAGTGCCACCTGCTGTTCAAAGAAGGTAGAGCCGGTGGTAGTGGACAGTGCAGGCAATGTGGGTGTGTCAATGGGCTCAGTGGGACTCTGTGGGAGTGGTTGTGAGCTCTACATCCCAGGGCCGGTTTCCCAAAAGCATCTTAAGTCTAAGTCCATCATTATTACCATAGGATCCTATTGATCTAAGATGAACTTAGTCTTAATATGCTTTTGGGAAACTGTGCCCAGGTCTCTGTCACCAACACTACAGCTGTACCTGTAGTTAGTACTACATCCACCCAGGTCTCTGTCACCAACACTACAGCTGTACCTGCAGTTAGTACTACATCCACCCAGGTCTCTGTCACTAACACTACAGCTGTACCTGTAGTTAGTACTACATCCACCCAGGTCTCTGTCACCAACACTAGAGCTGTACCTGTAGTTAGTACTACATCCACCCAGGTCTCTGTCACCAACACTACAGCTGTACCTGTAGTTAGTACTACATCCACCCAGGTCTCTGTCACCAACACTACAGCTGTACCTGTAGTTAATACTACATCCACCCAGGACTCTGTCACCAACACTACTGATGTACCTGTAGTTAATACTACATCCACCCAGGTCTCTGTCACCAACACTACAGCTGTACCTGTAGTTAGTACTACGTCCACCCAGGTCTCTGTCACCAACACTACAGCTGTACCTGTAGTTAGTACTACATCCACCCAGGTCTCTGTCACCAACACTACAGCTGTACCTGTAGTTAGTACTACATCCACCCAGGTCTCTGTCACCAACACTACAGCTGTACCTGTAGTTAGTACTACATCCACCCAGGTCTCTGTCACCAACACTACAGCTGTACCTGTAGTTAGTACTACATCCACCCAGGTCTCTGTCACCAACACTACAACTGTACCTGTAGTTAGTACTACATCCACCCAGGTCTCTGTCACCAACACTACAGCCGTACCTGTAGTTAGTACTACATCCACCCAGGTCTCTGTCACCAACACAACACCTGTACCTGTAGTTAGTACTACGTCCACCAGAGGGCCACCTTTGACTCTGTCCCTGTATCTAAGGATCTGTGTGATGCTTTCTCTCCTCCTGTGGAATAGAGTAGAGCTGTAGAGTTGTGTAATAGTTCATGTAGGTAGATGTCATGTGGAACAGTGGAATCAGCTCAGAGAGAATTGTGTCATTAGATGTAACCAGTATGTATATGTTATGTTGTACTGAAAGACAGGGTGGAAATATGAATGTTTTGTCATAATATATGTGAATTATTATTAATTCTTTTTTCTAATCTCTTAAATCTGTCAAACTGAAACTATGGAGATGTTGTTAGAACTTCTGCTTTTTCATTCTGAGTAACTCTTCACAGACATCACAGATAGAAAGATCCCTATATGGCCATTGGTGGCCGGTCACACTTCGGGGGGAAGTTTCCCCTAGCTACAGATCTATGATCAGGTTTCTCTCCCCAATCCTAACCTAAACCATTAGGTGTGGAAATGTAAAACCAACCTAAGATCAGCATCTAGGGGCAACTTCCCCCTACACCACCAGTCACAGAGTGAGAGCCATAATGTGCTCTCCATTTGAAGGCTGGGGGTGCTGTAAACTCAGTCAGGACATATGTAGTGTATATGTCAATTAACAGGATCCTGATTTATTTTAGCAGATACAAAATTGTGACCTTGTGAATTCATACATACATCATATAATATGATATAGAGTAATATCATGTATTATATTATCAAACTAAGGCTGGTGGAGTCATATCATCTATTATATTATCACACTAAGGCTGGTGGGAGTCATATCATGTAGTATATTATCAAACTAAGGCTGGTGTGAGTGATATCATGTATTATATTATCAAACTAAGGCTGGTGGGAGTCATATCATGTATTATATTATCAAACTAAGACTGGTGGGAGTCATATCTGTCACGTTCCTGACCTGTTTTCCCTTGTTTTGTATTTATTTAGTATGGTCAGGGCGTGAGTTGGGTGGGTTGTCTATGTGTGATTTTCTATGTTGGGATTTTGTGTTCGGCCTGGTATGATTCTCAATCAGAGGCAGCTGTCAATCGTTGTCCCTGATTGAGAATCATACTTAGGCAGCCTGGGTTTCACGTGTTTTGTGGGTGTTTGTTTCCTGTGTCAGTGTTTGTACCACACGGGACTGTGACGGTTGGTTTGTTTGTTAGTTTGTATAGTGTCTTGTTTTCATGTATATTAAATCATGGAAACTTACCACGCTGCACATTGGTCCTCCGATCCTTCTCGCCTCTCCTCGTCCGAGGAGGAGGAAGAGCTAGACAGCCGTTACAGAACCACCCACCAACAAAGGACCAAGCAGAGTGGAAAAGGGCAGTGACAGCAGCAGCAGCAGCAGCGGAGAAAAACCCAGGAATCATGGACGTGGGAGGAGATTCTGGACGGCAAGGGACCCTGGGCTCAGCCAGGGGAATATCGCCGTCCTAAAGCCGAGTTGGAGGCAGCGAAGGCAGAGAGGCGCCTGTATGAGGAGGCAGCGCGGCGACGCGGTTGGGAGCCAGAGAGTCAGACCCAAACATTTCTTGGGGGGGGGGGGGGCACACGCGGAGTGTGGCAAAGCCGGGTAGGAGACCTGAGCCAACTCCCCGTGCTTGCCGTGGAGTGAGAGGGCGTTATACTGGTCAGACACCGTGTTATGCGGTGGAGCGCACGGTGTCCCCAGTACGCGTGCTTAGCCCAGTGCGGGCTATTCCACCTCGCCGCACTGGTAGGGCTAGGTTGGGCATCGAGCCGGGTGTCATGAAGCTGGCCCAACGCATCTGGTCTCCAGTGCGTCTCCTCGGGCCGGCGTACATGGCACCAGCCTTACAAATGGTGTCCCCGGTTCGCCAGCATAGCCCAGTGCGGGCTATTCCAGGGGTACGGGGACCATTCAACCAGGTAAGGTTGGGCAGGCTCGGTGCTCAAGAGCTCGTGTACTCCTTCACGGTCCGGTATATCCGGTGCCACCTCCACGTACCAGTCCTCCGGTGGCAGCCCCCCGCACCAGGCTGTCTCTCCGTCTCCTCCCTACAGGTGTGCCTGCCTGCCCAACACCGTCTGAGCTGCCTGCCTGCCCAGCTCTGTCTGAGCTGCCTGCCTGCCCAGCACCGTCTGAGCTGCCTGCCTGCCCAGTGCTGTCTGAGCTGCCTGCCTGCCCAGCGTCATCTGAGCCGCCAGTCTGTCCCGAGCCGTCAGAGCCGCCCGTCTGTCCCGAGCCGTCTGAGCCGCCCGTCTGTCCCGAGCCGTCTGAGCCGCCCGTCTGTCCCGAGCCGTCAGAGCTGCCCGTCTGTCCCGAGCCGCTAGAGCCGTCCGCCAGACAGGAGCAGTCAGAGCCGTCCGCCAGACAGGAGCAGCCAGAGCCGTCCGCCAGACAGGAGCAGCCAGAGCCGTCCGCCAGACAGGAGCAGCCAGAGCCGCCCGCCAGCCATGACCTGCCATTGCCGTCAGCCGGCCATGACCAGCCAGAGCCATCAGCCGGCCATGACCAGCCAGAGCCGTCAGCCGGCCATGACCAGCCAGAGCCGTCAGCCGGCCATGTCTGAGCCGCCCGTCTGTCCCGAGCCGTCAGAGCTGCCCGTCTATCCCGAGCCGCTAGAGCCGTCCGCCAGACAGGAGCAGTCAGAGCCGTCCGCCAGACAGGAGCAGCCAGAGCCGTCCGCCAGACAGGAGCAGCCAGAGCCGTCCGCCAGACAGGAGCAGCCAGAGCCGCCCGCCAGCCATGACCTGCCAGTGCCGTCAGCCGGCCATGACCAGCCAGAGCCGTCAGCCGGCCATGACCAGCCAGAGCCGTCAGCCGGCCATGACCAGCCAGAGCCGTCAGCCGGCCATGACCAGCCAGAGCCGTCAGCCGGCCATGACCAGCCAGAGCCGTCAGCCGGCCATGACCAGCCAGAGCCATCAGCCAGCCATGACCAGCCAGAGCCGTCAGCCAGCCATAACCAGCCAGAGCCAACCAGCCAGGAGCTGCCAGAGCCAGCCAGCCAGGAGCTGCCAGAGCCAGCCAGCCAGGAGCTGCCAGAGCCAGCCAGCCAGGAGCTGCCAGAGCCAGCCAGCCAGGATCCGCCAGAGCCTGCAGTCAGCCAGGCGATGCCAAAATCGCTCTTCACTCTGGAGCTGCCGGAGGCGTCCTTCACTCCAGCGCTGCCGGAGTCTCCCGCCTGTCCGGCGCTGCCGGAATTCCCCGTGCATTCGGGACCTATGGCTAGGGTCCCCAGGCCAAGGTCGGCGGCGAGGATCGCTGCTCATAAAAGGCCACGGGGGCGATTAAGGAGGCGGACAAAAACATTGTTAAAGTGGGGTCCACGTCCCGCGCCAGAGCCGCCACCGCGGACAGACGCCCACCCAGACCCTCCCCTAGAGTTTTAGGTGGTGCGCCCGGAGTTCGCACCTTGAGGGGGGGGTTCTGTCACGTTCCTGACCTGTTTTCCCTTGTTTTGTATTTATTTAGTATGGTCAGGGCGTGACAGCCGTTACAATATCATGTATTATATTATCAAACTAAGGCTGGTGGGAGTCATATCAATTATTATATTATCAAACTAAGGCTGGTGGAGTCATATCATCTATTATATTATCAAACTAAGGCTGGTGGGAGTCATATCATGTATTATATTATCAAACTAAGGCTGGTGGGAGTCATATCAAGTATTATATTATCAAACTAAGGCTGGTGGGAGTCATACCATCTATTATATTATCAAACTAAGGCTGGTGGGAGTCATATCATGTATTATATTATCAAACTAAGGCTGGTGGGAGTCATATCATGTATTATATTATCAAACTAAGGCTGGTGGGAGTCATATCATGTATTATATTATCAAACTAAGGCTGGTGGGAGTCATATCATGTATTATATTATCAAACTAAGGCTGGTGAGAGTCATATCAAGTATTATATTATCAAACTAAGGCTGGTGGGAGTCATATCAAGTATTATATTATCAATCTAAGGCTGGTGGGAGTCATATCATGTAGTATATTATCAAGCTAAGGCTGGTGGGAGTCATATCAAGTATTATATTATCAATCTAAGGCTGGTGGGAGTCATATCAATTAGTATATTATCAATCTAAGGCTGGTGGGAGTCATATCAATTAGTATATTATCAATCTAAGGCTGGTGGGAGTCATATCAAGTATTATATTATCAAGCTAAGGCTGGTGGGAGTCATATCAAGTCTTATATTATCAATCTAAGGCTGGTGGGAGTCATATCAAGTCTTATATTATCAATCTAAGGCTGGTGGGAGTCATATCAAGTCTTATATTATCAAACTAAGACTGGTGGGAGTCATATCATGTATTATATTATCAAACTAAGACTGGTGGGAGTCACGTGGTGACCAGTGTTTCTAATGCACTGTGGTTGACTGATAAAGAGTTTCATTATCATACAGGATGTCAAGGTATGCTTGTAATCGTTACGGACTGGGGAGTTTTTCAGAAGAAAAAAACTAAACTGAATGGAGCTCAACACAGGAAAAATCCTAGAGGAAAACCTGTTTCAATCTGCTTTCCACCAGACACTAGGAGATTAATTCACCTTTTAGCAGGACAACAACCTAAAACAGAAGGACAAATATACACTGGAGTTGCTTACCAAGAATACAGTCAATGTTCCTGAATGGCCAAGTTACAGTTTCTTGAAAATCTATGGCAAGACCTGAAAATGGTTGTCTAGCAATGATCAACAACCAATTTGACAGAACTTAAAGCATTTTGAAAAGAATAATGGGCAAATGTTGCACAATCCAGGTGTAGAAAGCTCCTATAGATTTAACATAAATAGTCACAGCTGTAATCACTGCCAAAGGTGCTTCTACAAAGTATTGACTAAGGGGTGTGAATACTTATATACATCTATATTATATTTCATTTTCAATACATTTGCAAACATTTCTAAAAATATGTTTTAACTTTTGTCCTTATGGGGTGTTTTGTGGAGTTGAGTGAGAGAGAACATATATTTACCACATTTTAAATTCAGTCTGTAACTCAACAAAATGTGTAAAAAGTCTAGGGGTGTGAATACTTTCTGAAGGCACTGTATGTTAAGATAAATGCTCTAATTGTAAGTCTGATAAATGACTCAAATGGAAATGTAATAGAAATTCATGGTAAATCATGTATTGTTTAACTTTGGAGTCACTTTTATTGTAAATAAGAATAGAATACGATAAAGCTACCTGAGTTAAAGAGTTACAACGGTTAACAGAATCATCTTAAATTGGATTATCTTAAATTTGTTTGTCTTTATTAAAATTGCATGGTATGCACAAGTCATCTCCCGACATGGATCAATGTTGAATATTGCAGGTCATCCAGTGTGACCATGCTGAATAAGAGGTTATACACCACAGTGTATTTCACAACAGGAGGATTTCAACCAAACCAAATAGAAGGGGTGATGTACCCTCTAAATAATCACACACTCTATCCAACACATTTACATGTGTACTACATTTAGTGTGTATACTTTATACGTTTTCTTACATGAGCTTTATACATTAGGTGAAGCAGTCAAATCACGGGCAGGTATTTATGACATAAGCTACTGAAAGAATGTTCATGCTAGTGTTGAAGAGCAAGTCTCCCTTGAGCCGCATGATTGAAGTTGGGCCGAGTGCTGCACCTGTTGAGGCAGGTCTGAGGTTGTTGGGGCTGGGTCTTGTTCTGCCCATGTTGAGACTGGGCCTGGTTCTTCCCATGTTGAGGCTGGGCTGGAGTTGTTGAAGTTGGGCCAGGTGCTGCCCCTGTTGATGCAGGTGTGAGGGTGTTGAGGCTGGGCTGAGTGTGTTGAGGCTGGTCCAGGTGCTGCCACTGTTGAGGCTGGGCTAGGGGTTTTAAGGCTGGGCCTGGTACTACCCCTGTTGAGGCAGGTCTGAGTGTTTGGAGGCTGTCCAGGTGCTGCCCCTGTTTAGCCTGGGGCTGATGCTGGTGGCCCTGTTAGGCCCTGTGTGCTGGGGCCTCCCGCTCTCTTACCCTGTAGGGTGAAAGGAACAGTACACATAAATAGCAACACAAGAATATAGATGGCGAGAGTAAACAGTACCTGAACATATAGAAGAGCATGTAGGCATTCCGGGCTCTGGTCCTCAGCACAGTGGCTTCATTGGACATTGACACCTGGCTGTCGTTACAGCAGAACCAGTTTCCACTGGCATGCAAGATGTCACTAATGTAGTGCCCTGTGGAACAAGGAAGACAGTCTAGAGGTCAAAGGTCAGGCTATTGTGGGTAATAGAGTGTGTTGTAACAGTTAAACAGTTCATTTGGGAGGTATTTTATCTGTTATATGTGTCAAGTTTTGAAATCAGAGATAAACAAATACACGTTGCATATAATTAGGCATGCCTCTCCATTCTTTTGAATTAAATTGCGTAAACTCTAACATATTGCAGTGCTTGTTGGGATGGCACTTCACTGTGAAGCCTGCAGCCTTGCTCGCTTGGCCGAAGTGGCTATTGGAGGGTCTAATTATCCCCTACACCAGGGATCCACAAATGGCGGCCCTTGGGACAATTTTGTCCCACAATGTTTTCTGACCAAATAAAATGTAATTGTTAAAAGACTGTAAATACAACAGCAAATCAGCTCCAAGTGATTTTCATTTTGGAAATCTGTTTCAAAGTATTCCCACGCACAATAAAGAGAGATGTGTGATTGTACACAAATGTAAGCAAGGTTTGAAATGAGTCAAATATTATATCTGTTTGGGCTTCTTACGGTCAATTTGCAGTCTACAAATTATTTGTAATTTTGTTCCATACCGTTGCCCATCTGGCTAAGAAAAAAAATGGACCCGAAGCTGAATCTAGTTGATGATCCCTGGCCTTCACCCTCAATAATTTTCACTCCCTCAGCTTTGGGATACTTGTGTATACGGCAGAGGCACACGTGAACGCGTAAATTAAGAGCCGAGGAGAAGGAAGTGATTTTGAATTCAGCTGATGTCATATGTATTGTGTATCTGCGTGTGTGTGTGTTTTAAGGTATTTACTTACCAGAGTTTGCGGAGCCTCCCAAATGAGAGACTACGCCAGTCAGCTGGTAGTAACCATTCACTGACTGCACTGGCTGTTGCTTCTGTAAGAAAACACATGTGATCGTAGGATTCTCATTTCCTCTACAGTCCACCACACTGTCTACAGTCTACTACAGTACTAGTCTACTACAGGAGGTCTACTACATCGTGTACTCCTCATAACTATCTCAGTGTTCTGTCATAACTTATTTTTCACTGGTTTCACTCTCTATCTCTCTCTCTCTCTTCTCACCACTGAGGCTGTCAGCAGCACTTTTCCTGGTTCCTGGTCATTTGAATCTGAGGGGTCAAATATACATATCAAGAGCTGAGAAAACGTGGTCACTTGTCTGAAATGCTCTGTACTAAAACAGCTCCCATACATCACTAAAGATGTCTGAGAAACATCACTAAAGATGTCTGAGAAACATCACTAAAGATGTCTGAGAAACATCACTAAAGATGTCTGAGAAACATCACTAAAGATGTCTGAGAAACATCACTAAAGATGTCTGAGAAACATTTTAAATTGCAGCTTCCAGCTTCTCTGTCAGCAGGACTGTTTTGGGAGTGGGTGGTTTGTGTGGTGTTGGAGCAAAAAGAGTGTTATGGTGCCATGACTTACCTGAACAGCAGAGGGCGCTGTCTGAGACTTGGCTGGCAAGGGTCTGGGGGATGGACCCCTGGATGCTGGGGGCCTGGTTGGTGAGGGCCTGTGGGCTGGCACTGTGCAGGTCTGGCACCATGTCCCCACAGAGGGTGGAGAGCCTCAGCTCCGAAGGAAACAAAAGAGGAGCCTCCAGCTTCTCCAACCCCCCAGGTCCTCCAAACCTCTTCAGATGCAGAACCAGCACACTGCCCAGAGACAGAGAGGAAGAGAGATGAACAGACAGACAATGAAACCAGTCAACAAAATAACAGATGAGTGAAATGTGGTGCTCATCCCTAAGTCCTACAACCTGCTCAGGAAGGTAACTACTCCCAAAGGCTCAGGACACAATGACCACTCATTTCATGAAACACTGCTAGTCCTATGAGAGGTTATAAAGGGACAACTCACAGAGGCAGTGTGTGGAACTGCTCCACCTTTAAGGCGTGGAGACCTTTACAACCCTCACATGTGAATTCAACCTTTTCACCCTGGTTAGAAACAAAAGCATGACAAAATGAATGACACCACTACAATAATAAGAGCGTATTCTGAGGCAGTGGGCAGCTTGCCCTGGGTGTTAGGGCTCAGCCCTGCATGTAGAGACTAAGTGCTGACTTTGAAAGTGAGTGCTAGGCTGCTCAGCAAGGTGCGCTCAGGGCTGAAGTCCAATGAGAGGTGGTTGTAGTCCTCTCTGGTGGACGACTCGCGCCCACAGCTTCAGAAGCAGCACAAAGAGAAGGAAAATGCATCAAGTCTGTTTCTGTTTCAGGTCTCTACAATGTTTCTGTCATGCCATGTGTTTTGTAATATTATTTGTAGAAAGATCATGTTCTCAGTAGATACATTACAACCAATGGGATCTCTTACCTGGTACATGTGCGCACCGACACAAGCTGGAACTCCAGCTGGGAAACAGGGCAGGTATAGTTCACCCCGAGTGTCTTCAGTATCATGCCCTCCTCCTTCAGCTGGCACAGCATGTTCACAAGTAACTCGTGTGCGTCCTATGATGAGGAAGAGAGAGAAACACACCAAGATAAAAGCAAATGATGAAGAGAAAATGAACCCTTGCAAAAAGAGTGCTCGTACACAAGAGAGTAGTGCCTCAGTTACCTGTTGCGTGTCCCCCAGATACTTCAAATCGTATCCCGACAAGGAGTACTTGACCTTCCACATGAGGTCTGCTTTTGAGGCCTGGTTTGCCACACTGTCAGGTAGACTCAAACGGTGCACATCAGACAGACACCTGTAGGGGAGACAGAGAGTAAATTAGCAGCTGACTGGATGGTTTCAACCTACTGGCTTATGCCTGAAGAGGCAGATGAGTATATACAAATATGTTTTATCTAGCGGCACCCCATCATTAGAAATTATTCATTCGATTCAATTCAATTTCACCTTTGAGGACGGACAATGAAGCCAAACAAAAATGTGTTGTTTATTCTCCTAAGATATTTGGTTTGGATACTGCTCTCAATTCCAGAGCATTTTAAAAAACTACCAAATGTTCAAGGGTAATGTGGAATGTTCAGTCAATGAGCATTATGTGTAATGTAATCATTCTAAACTTTCCAAATTGGCCTACAAAATACCTACATCATAATCATTGTGTCATTGTTGTTCCTCTGGGTTATGAAGATTCCCGAAAACAAAACAAAAACTGAAAACAAAAAATACAATACACAGCAAAATATGAAGTGGTTAAGGTTAGGAAAAGGGTTAGGATTAGTGAAAATGCTCTCCTAACCTGCTACGACAATCACTTTCTATAGAAGTGGCGTGAAAAGAGTGTCCCTTCTTTAATTTATGACCACAAATAATGGGTGTGTGGGGTGAGTGTCTGCTTTTGAGCCTTCCTTACCTGAGCAGGTTGGAGAAGGGGGAGGAGCTCCAGAGTTGTTCCTGGTGCAGGATTTCCTTTGAGAAGGACGGCAGGACCAGGAGGCACTGCAGGGTGGCGTTAAGGAAGCAAGTGTTGCCAATGTTAGGCAACCTGTGAAGAAGAAGCAGCCATCAGTACACACATAGAGATGAATCATAAACCTTCATATCTCTATAAAGTGGTGATAATGGCAGCCATCTTGGTCAGGGATAAATGACATTTAACACAAAGAAGTGGATGTCCTTTAGACCAAGATTGACATAATTCATGGGTTTATAAATATCTAATAAAACGAACATGCTCGATAGTAAGCCATATCCCCATAGTATATCAGACACTGATCTCTAAACAATAAATAACTTATATTCAATGCATTTGCAGTGTGTTGTGGTTTACCCAAGAAGTTCCATGTTGACCAGTGCCCCCCGTTCTCCTCTGGCCCCCTGGGTCTCTTCTGGCCCTCTGGTGGCTGAGCTGGCCCTGGGAAGAGTCATGCTTCTGGTGGCTGAGCTGGTCCTGGGAAGAGTCATGCTTCTGGTGACTGAGCTGGTCCTGGGAAGAGTCATGCTTCTGGTGGCTGAGCTGGCCCTGGGAAGAGTCATGCTTCTGGTGGCTGAGCTGGCCCTGGGAAGAGTCATGCTTCTGGTGGCTGAGCTGGCCCTGGGAAGCGTCATGCTTCTGGTGGCTGAGCTGGCCCTGGGAAGAGTCATGCTTCTGGTGGCTGAGCTGGCCCTGGGAAGAGTCATGCTTCTGGTGGCTGAGCTGGCCCTGGGAAGAGTCATGCTTCTGGTGGCTGAACTGGCCCTGGGAAGAGTCATGCTTCTGGTGGCTGAGCTGGCCCTGGGAAGAGTCATGCTTCTGGTGGCTGAACTGGCCCTGGGAAGAGTCATGCTTCTGGTGGCTGAGCTGGTCCTGGGAAGAGTCATGCTTCTGGTGGCTGAGACTGGCCTCTGGGGTCTTGGACTAGAGTGTTCCTGAAGAGACAGAGGTCTGGAGGAAGGAGAGAAACAGGTCTCAAGCCTCCAACACAGAGATAGTATCACTCTACACAGTCTCTCTATTAAATACTATACTGTACTATAAACACAGTCTGAGTAGTTATGCATGTACTGCTGTCCATATAAATGCAGTGTACCAAGTAGATCAGGGCAATAGGTTAGTACTCTCTTTATCCACTAGATGTGGATAGAAGAGCCTAAAACTACAGTTTGAGGAAAATAACTTTCTGGGACTGTGTTTATCAAGTGTCTCAGAGTAGGAGTCTGATCTAGGATCAGTTTTGCATTTTAGATCATAATAAATCAGATTATTATGGACAGAGGACCTGATCCTAGATTAGCACTCATACTCTTGATAAACACTGGCCCTGGTCTTGTAGCACTAAACCCAACTCTCCAAAGAGACTCTAGGATGGCACTGTACTTCATGTTTCAATTACCTGACTGTTGTGCCCTCATGGCTGGTGTCTCCATGACAGTCCAGAGGGTTGGTAGGAGAGGGAGAACTAGGATGGGACACCACTGGACAGGATTTCACTGGGGAAGGGTGTTTGGCAGGTGACCGGGGTACAGAGGGCTGTTTAGCAGGAGAGCAAGGCTGAGAGGAACATTTAACAGGAGAGGGAGGTGGATGGAGGGAGGAGAGTTGGTCAGAGGGTGAGGGGTCAGAGGTGGCGAAGCCATTCTGTTCAGAACGGTCAGATGGAATTGGAGAGGGGGATGAAGTGCCACTCTCCTTCTTCTTTCTTGTCTTCTGCTCCACATCAACTGAATTTGCTTTCTGACGTTTTTTCTGTTGACAAGAAGATGTGTTAGTGCTAAATCCTTTTTTCCTTGATCCCCAGCCAATGGAAGAGGGGGGTCATCAGAATAGGAAGAGGTAGGCCTAAATTAGAGGAACTTAGCTATCTATCCTAAACCTCAAATAACACAGTATAGACAGGTTACATTGAGTGACATTTGCAAAAGCCAAACTTCATGTACATTTCATGTACACTTTTTATGTATTTGTCAATCAGAATGTACTTTAACTTGTACTCTTCCCACTAGGTCTATATAAAAAATACTACTCCAGAATATAAGTAGTTGATAATCGATTAAATGACCTGATGTCATACCTTTTTGCAGCAGCAGAAACAAGCCATGTCGATAACCAATGAAGACTGATACATTTCCTCATTAACCCATTGTTCAAATTGGCTTTAAGACCATTGTGATGTCATCGGTCATGTATGACACCACCATCTGGCAACCCAATCTATAATATTTTAAAATATATTGTTCAATGAACAAATATGTTTTATTGAAGAGCAAAGTTATGCAGTATACATATAATATTGTAGATAATATGTTCCATTGTTTTCTTGTTTATTTTTATACATTCATTTTTTGTATGTTGTTTCATTGAACGTACGACCACAATAAAGGCATTTTAAGTGCCTTCATCTTCCTTGTTTTTTGACAGCTTCCATGTTGTTTGTTGTCATCGGTTTATTTAAATGCTCAATGCTTTTTCTCTTATTCACCAGCAGATGGACAAAGGGTTGGTTAAAAGAATGTGAACAGGTGATAGAGATTTAGCCTAAACCTCAAACAACAATCCAGATTGGTTAGGGACAGTTTTCCATATTCAATCTTGCCCTGAGGGCAGCTCTGCCTCAAGGACATAATGAATGTGATTGGTTCAATTAAAGCTCAATGGTCAGTGGGCAGAGCTTACAGTGCGAGTTAAATACACTTACTAGGTGATAGGTTGGTGGTGAATGGAAGCCATAACACAAGGTTCCTGGCTTGAATTTTGTTTTCTAACCTCACTCCAACCCCTAAACAATTCTTCTTACCTAAACTTAACCCAACCCTAGCTAGAGTCCCAGATCTGTTTAGTGCTGTCTTGCCAACTCCTACAGTGGTTCTTCCTTAAAAACCTCTCTGGGATAGCGGGACGGTAGCGTCCCACCTGGCCAATAGCCAGGGAAAATGTAGAGCGCCAAATTCAAAGAAATTATATAAAATCAAACTTTCATTAAATCACACATATAAGATACCAAATTAAAGCTACACTCGTTGTGAATCCTGCCAACATGTCAGATTTCAAAAAGGCTTTTCGGCAAAAGCATAAGATGCTATTATATGATGATAGCACAATGTCAACAAAGAGAGTGTAGCATATTTCAACCATGCCGGCGCTACTCAAAACGCAGATATAAAATATAAAACATGCATTACCTTTGACGAGATTCTTTTGTTGGCACTCCAATATGTCCCATAAACATCACAAATGGTCCTTTTGTTCGATTAATTCCGTCCATATACAAATTGTCCATTTATTTGGCGCCTTTGATCCAGAAAAAAACAGCTTTTAATTTGCGCAAAGTCACTACAAAATATCTCAAAAATTACCTCTAAACTTTGCCAAAACATTTCAAAGTACTTTTGTAATACAACTTAAGGTATTTGTAAACGTTAATAATCGATCAAATTGAAGACAGGTCTATCTGTTTTCAATACAGGAGATCAACAAACAAACGCTACATTTTTTAGTCTTGAGCAACTCTCAGACAGTACACAAGACGTTACTCTACTTCCTGATGGCCTTCTTCTTCATTTCACAAATGAATAACCTCAACCTATTTCCTAAGACTGGTGACATCCAGTGGAAGCAGTAGGAACTGAGATCACGGGGATTAGAAATCTAGCTTTCCAATGAAAACTCATTGAACAGACAGTGACTTAAAAAATAAAATATTTTTTAATGGTTATTCCTCTGGGTTTTGCCTGCTACATAAGTTCTGTTATACTTACAAATATGATTCAAACAGTTTTAGAAACTTCAGAGGGGTTTCTATCCAAATCTACTAATAATATGCATATCTTATATTCTGGGGACGAGTAGAAGGAAGTTGAAATTAGTTACGCTATTTTTCCCAAAGTGAAAACTCTGCCCCCTATCCTAGAGAAGAAAGAAAAGTTGCATCATACTGCAGCACAACTTGCAGGCTGCTGCAGAATTCTATGACACGTTATTTAAGTGTCAGACATTGTTGCCATTAACGCTGGTTGGAGCTAGTTTGACCACCAGAGGGCGTCTTTGAGAAGCGTTTGACTGTTTTTAATATTAAACTAATGGTTGGATAACAGATCGACTCTCGGAACTCATTAACACGCGTTGCTGTGTGTGTTTTGATCCCTCTCTCTCTCTCTCTCTCTCTCTCTCTCTCTCTCTCTCTCTCTGTATCTCTCTCTCTCTCTCTCTCTCTCTCTCTCTCTCTCTCTTTCTCTCTCTCTCTCTCTGTATCTCTCTCTCTCTCTCTCTCTCTCTCTCTCTCTCTCTCTCTCTCTCTCTCTCTGTATCTCTCTCTCTCTCTCTCTCTGTCTCTCTCTCTCGCTCTTTCTCACTTTCTCTCTCTCTCTCTCTCTCTCTCTCTCTCTCTCTCTCTCTCTCTCTCTCTCTCTCTCTCTCTCTCTCTCTCTCTCTCTCTCTCTCTCTCGCTCTGTCTCTCTCTGTCTCTCTCGGTCTCACTCTCTCTCTCGGTCTCACTCACTCACTCACTCACTCACTCACTCACTCACTCACTCACTCACTCACTCACTCACTTGCTGTCTCGACCTCTGAATGCGCCGCTATGGAAAGCCAACTGACATTTACTCCTAAGGTGCTTACCGGTTGCACCCTCTATATCCACTCTTTATATTTACAGTAGTGATGGACAGCTGGAGGCATTTTGTTTTTCACAAGCTAGCAGGCTGTGAATTCTGCCAACAAGCCAACCTAACTAAGAAATACATTGCATTGGTTGCCATGGTGAATAATCCAATAATAATTGGTTGGACACATGAAAGGAAACATCAAAGAGTTTACCGGAATCTCTAAATGAAAATACTTACAGATCAATGCAGATCAACAAATTACAGTAGTAGATCTAATTACATTTAGAGGATTCTAAATTAATATCTAATGGGCTTTTATACAATTATGATGCAGAGCTAATATTAAATGAATATATTTGTAGGGGTTGGGCAAATCTGGTTTGAGAGTACTTAAGCATTGAATACATTGCAAGTTTGCCCATTTTTGCCTTTAGGCTGCACTTTACAATAGGACTCATCTCTGACTGACTGCAACATCTACAGTGGTACAATATAAATATATTTTTGATTTACTCACTAAAAATGTATATGTTTATTAAGTAGTCTTGCTTGTCTCAAAACGGTGCTGAAATAGTTGACCATACGCGGGTCTTGTCAAAGAGGTCAGAGAGGTGGGCATGGGCCTTGTCATAGAAGTCAAAGAGGTGGGCATGGGCCCTGTCAAAGAGGTCAGAGAGGTGGGCATGGGCCTTGTCAAAGAGGTCAGAGAGGTGGGCATGGGCCTTGTCAAAGAGGTTCAACGAAGTGGGCATGGGCCTTGTCAAAGAGGTCAGAGAGGTGGGCATAGGCCTTGTCAAAGAGGTCAGAGAGGTGGGCATGGGCCTTGTCAAAGAGGTCAAAGAGGTGTGCATGGGCCTTATCATAGAAGTCAAAGAGGTGGGCATGGGTCCTGTCAAAGAGGTCAAAGAGGTGGGCATGGGTCCTGTCAAAGAGGTCAAAGAGGTGGGCATGGGCCCCATCAAAGATGTCAAAGATGTGGGCATGGGCCTTGTCAAAGAAGTCAAAGAGGTGGGTATTGGCCCCGTCAAAGAGGTCAAAGAGGTGGGCATGGGCCCCATCAAAGAGGTCAAAGAGGTGGGCATGGGCCCCATCAAAGAAGTCAAAGAGGTGGGTATGAGCCCTGTCAAAGAAGTCAAAGAGGTGGGCATGAGCCCTATTAAAGAAGTCAAAGAGGTGGAAATGAGCCCTGTCAAAGAAGTCAAAGAGGTGGGCATGAGCCCTGTCATAGAAGTCAAAGAGGTGGGCATGAGCCCTGTCATAGAAGTCAAAAAGGTGGGCATGAGCCCTGTCAAAGAAGTCAAAGAGGTGGGCATGAGCCCTGTCAAAGAAGTCAAAGAAGTGGGCATGGGCCTTGTCAAAGAATTCAAAGAGGTGGGCATGGGCCCTGTCATAGAAGTCAAAGAGGTGGGCATGAGCCCTGTCATAGAAGTCAAAGAGGTGGGCATGGGCCTTGTCAAAGAAGTCAAAGAGGTGGGCATGGGCCCTGTCATAGAAGTCAAAGAGGTGGGCATGGGCCCTGTCATAGAAGTCAAAGAGGTGGGCATGGGCCCTGTCAAACAAGTCAAAGATGTGGGCATGAGACCTGTCATAGAAGTGGACATCAGGGAGAGGGAGACAGATGGCAGGGAACTGTTGTGTCTAATGAAGTCCAGGCCATTGTCGTTGACCAGGTGTAAAGAGATGGCAGAGGCTGCCAGATTAGTTCACCCCAATCTGAAATGATCAACTGTTAATTCGATCATGAGAACATTTCGCCAAGAAAACTGGTAAGTCTGCAGGATATGCACTATGCTGAATGACATATTGTAACGCAGGTAAATTCACAAACATGTTCCATTATTCTTACAGCATGATCTCTTGACAGTAAACTCTGTTCTACCCTCAGAACTGACAGAAGACCCCCCAGTGGTGTCTGTGTGCTGACCGACCAGCAGGAGTGGACAATGGTGGAAATGGTGATGGCCAGGAATGACATACGGCTGTCCGAAATAGAGCAGGCCATTGAGGAGAACGATGACACCTTTGCCAATGTGGCATCCATCAGCCTACCAACAGTCACCCGCCTTTTGAAGAAGCCCCAGGTATCTATGAAACACATTTACCTGGTGCCTTTTGAGAGAAACAACGATAGACGTTAGATTGGTCTCCCCACAGCACAAGAGCAAAAGGGGTGTGCGGGTGATGGGAATTAGGGAACTCCCAGTCTGACTCACCATCGTACTGGTACCCACTAGAGACAAGGGTTTCCTAATAGAGCAGGTAGCTATAAAATGTCCTGCCCCTCCACAGTACAGACAACAGTTATTATTCATCCTCTGTGAGCGCTCCCAAACGGATAGCCTAGGTCTTCCCAACTGCATAGGCTCAGGAGTATCCAACTCACCCGTCGTAGATTCACGAGAGAGCTCGGGTGACTTCAACTCCTCTTGGAAGAGCAGCCTTCGGAAACTTCCGGATTCCATAGGAGGTGAACGCGCCATATCGGGTGCACGAGTGTGCCCGAGACCAGACCTCCTCTCACTCTTGCATTCCCTTAGGCGTCCATCCAGACACAGGAGGCAGATGGTTGGGGTCTTACAATGTTTATTAAAACCTCTTTGGGGTAGGTGGGACGCTAGCGTTCCATCTGGCCGGCATCCGGTGAAATTGCAGAGCGCGAAATTCAAAATACAAAATTCGTAATATTAAACATTCATGAAAATACAAATGTTATACATCAGTTAAAAGCTTAACTTCTTGTTAATCCAGCCGCTTTGTCAGATTTCAAAAAGGCTTTATGGCGAAAGCATACCATGCGATTATCTGAGGACAGCGCCCCCACATACAAAAGCATTACAAACATTTTCCAAACAAGCAGAGGCGTCAGGAAAGTCAGAAATAGCGGTAAAATAAATCACTTACTTTTGAAGATCTTCCTCTGTTTGCAATCCAAAGGGTCCCAGCTACATCACAAATGGTTGTTTTGTTTGATAAAGTCCTTCTTTATATCCCCAAAAAGTCAGTTTAGTTGGCACGCTTGATTCAGTAATCCACCAGGTTCCCTCATTGAAAATGCATACAAATGAATTCCAAAAGTTACCAATAAACTTTGTCCAAAGTCAAACAACATTTCTAATCAATCCTCAGGTACCCTAATATGAAAATAAATGATCAAATCTAAGACGGAGAGTAGTATGTTCATTACCGGAGATAAATAACGAAGTGTGCGCCCTCACCGACGAACGCCACAAAACTACAGCCAAAATGGGAGCCACCTAGAAAAACTACAAATTCTAGCTCATTTTTCAAAAAACAAGCCTGAAACTCTTTCTAAAGACTGTTGATATCTACTGGAATCCCTAGGAACTGCAATCTGGTAGGTATTAATTTGATATTCCCATAGACAGGCATTATAATGAGTGGTGAGCTCAAAAAAAATTATTCTGGATGGATTCTCCTCGGGTTTTCCCCTGCCATATCAGTTCTGTTATACTCACAGACATTATTTTAACAGTTGTAGAAATTTTTGAGTGTTTTCTATCTATTATATGCATATCCTAGCTTCTGGGCCTGAGTAACAGGCAGTTTACTTTGGGCACCTCAGTCATCCAAACTTCCGAATCATGCCCCCTAGCCCTAAGAAGTTAATCCGAAGGGGTAGGCAAGAGTCATGGACATGCAAAACGGTCAAAACCAGATCAGAGTCTAGGAGGTACAGAGTGGCAGACAGGCTAACGGTCAAGGCAGGCAGAATGGTCAGGCAGGGGGGTACAAAGTCCAGAAACAGGCAAGGGTCAAAACCAGGAGGACTAGAAAAAAGGGAATGCAAAAAGTAGAAGAACGGGAAAAACGCTGGTTGACTTGGAAACGTACAAGAAGAACTGGCACAGAGAGACAGGAAACACAGGGATAAATACACAGAAGGGGAAAAGCGACACCTGGAGGGAGTGGAGACGATAACAGGAACAGGTGAAACAGATCAGGGCGTGACAACATGAAGTCTGTACATTAGACACAACATGAGGTCAGTACATTAGACACAACATGAGGTCAGTACATTAGACACAACATGAGGTCAGTACAGTAGACAACATGAAGTCTGTACATTAGACACAACATGAGGTCAGTACATTAGACACAACATGAGGTCAATACATTAGACACAACATGAGGTCATTACATTAGACACGACATGAAGTCTGTACATTAGACACAACATGAGGTCAGTACATTAGATACAACATGAGGTCAGTAAAGTAGACAACATGAGGTCAGAACATTAGACACAACATGAGGTCAGTATAGTAGACACAACATGAGGTCAGTATAGTAGACAACATGAGGTCAGTATAGTAGACAACATGAGGTCAGTATAGTAGACACCATTAGGTCAGTTTAGTAGAAACAACATGAGGTCAGTATAGTAGACAACATGAGGTCAGTATAGTAGACAACATGAGGTCAGTATAGTAGACACAACATGAGGTGAGTATAGTAGACAACATGAGGTCAGTAAAGTAGACAACATGAGGTCAGTATAGTAGACAACATGAGGTCAGTATAGTAGACACAACATGAGGTCAGTATAGTAGACAACATGAGGTCAGTAAAGTAGACAACATGAGGTCAGTATAGTAGACAACATGAGGTCAGTATAGTAGACAACATGAGGTCAGTATAGTAGACAACATGAGGTCAGTATAGTAGACAACATGAGGTCAGTATAGTAGACACAACATGAGGTCAGTATAGTAGACAACATGAGGTCAGTAAAGTAGACAACATAAGGTCAGTATAGTAGACAACATGAGGTCAGTATCGTAGACAACATGAGGTCAGTATAGTAGACAACATGAGGTCAGTATAGTAGACAACATGAGGTCAGTATAGTAGACAACATGAGGTCAGTATAGTAGACACAACATGAGGTCAGTATAGTAGACAACATGAGGTCAGTATAGTAGACAACATGAGGTCAGTATAGTAGACACAACATGAGGTCAGTATAGTAGACAACATGAGGTCAGTATAGTAGACAACATGAGGTCAGTATAGTAGACACAACATGAGGTCAGTATAGTAGACACAACATGAGGTCAGTATAGTAGACAACATGAGGTCAGTATAGTAGACAACATGAGGTCAGTAAAGTAGACAACATGAGGTCAGTATAGTAGACACAACATGAGGTCAGTATAGTAGACACAACATGAGGTCAGTATAGTAGACAACATGAGGTCAGTATAGTAGACAACATGAGGTCAGTAAAGTAGACAACATGAGGTCAGTATAGTAGACACAACATGAGGTCAGTATAGTAGACAACATGAGGTCAGTATAGTACACAACATGAGGTCAGTATAGTAGACAACATGAGGTCAGTATAGTAGACAACATGAGGTCAGTATAGTAGACAACATGAGGTCAGTATAGTAGACAACATGAGGTCAGTATAGTAGACAAAATGAGGTCAGTAAAGTAGACACAACATGAGGTCAGTATAGTAGACAACATGAGGTCAGTATAGTAGACACAACATGAGGTCAGTGTAGTAGACACAACATGAGGTCAGTATAGTAGACAACATGAGGTCAGTAAAGTAGACAACATGAGGTCAGTATAGTAGACACAACATGAGGTCAGTGTAGTAGACACAACATGAGGTCAGTAAAGTAGACAACATGATGTCAGTATAGTAGACAACATGAGGTCAGTATAGTAGACAACATGAGGTCAGTATAGTAGACAACATGAGGTCAGTATAGTAGACAACATGAGGTCAGTAAAGTAGACAACATGAGGTCAGTAAAGTAGACAACATGAGGTCAGAATAGTAGACAACATGAGGTCAGTATAGTAGACAACATGAGGTCAGTAAAGTAGACAACATGAGGTCAGTAAAGTAGACAACATGAGGTCAGTATAGTAGATAACATGAGGTCAGTATAGTAGACAAAATGAGGTCAGTAAAGTAGACACAACATGAGGACAGTATAGTAGACAACATGAGGTCAGTGTAGTAGACAACATGAGGTCAGTATAGTAGACACAACATGAGGTCAGTAAAGTAGACACAACATGAGGACAGTATAGTAGACAACATGAGGTCAGTGTAGTAGACAACATGAGGTCAGTATAGTAGACAAAATGAGGTCAGTAAAGTAGACACAACATGAGGACAGTATAGTAGACAACATGAGGTCAGTATAGTAGACAACATGAGGTCAGTATAGTAGACACAACATGAGGTCAGTATAGTAGACAACATGAGGTCAGTATAGTAGACAACATGAGGTCAGTAAAGTAGACACAACATGAGGTCAGTATAGTAGACAACATGAGGTCAGTAAAGTAGACACAACATGAGGTCAGTATAGTAGACAACATGAGGTCAGTATAGTAGACAACATGAGGTCAGTAAAGTAGACACAACATGAGGTCAGTATAGTAGACAACATGAGGTCAGTATAGTAGACAACATGAGGTCAGTATAGTAGACAACATGAGGTCAGTATAGTAGACAGCATGAGGTCAGTATAGTAGACAACATGAGGTCAGTATAGTAGACAACATGAGGTCAGTATAGTAGACAACATGAGGTCAGTAAAGTAGACAACATGAGGTCAGTAAAGTAGACACAACATGAGGTCAGTATAGTAGACAACATGAGGTCAGTATAGTAGACACAACATGAGGTCAGTAAAGTAGACACAACATGAGGTCAGTATAGTAGACAACATGAGGTCAGTATTGTAGACAACATGAGGTCAGTATAGTAGACAACATGAGGTCAATATAGTAGACAACATGAGGTCAGTATAGTAGACAACATGAGGTCAGTATAGTAGACAACATGAGGTCAGTATAGTAGACAACATGAGGTCAATATAGTAGACAACATGAGTCCAGTATAGTAGACAACATGGGGTCAGTATAGTAGACAACATGAGGTCAGTATAGTAGACACCATGAGGTCAGTAAAGTAGACAACATGAGGTCAGTATAGTAGACAGCATGAGGTCAGTATAGTAGACAACATGAGGTCAGTATAGTAGACAACATGAGGTCAGTATAGTAGACAACATGAGGTCAGTATAGTAGACAACATGAGGTCAGTATAGTAGACAACATGAGGTCAGTATAGTAGACACAGCATGAGGTCAGTATAGTAGACAACATGAGGTCAGTATAGTAGACAACATGAGGTCAGTATAGTAGACAACATGAGGTCAGTATAGTAGACAACATGAGGTCAGTATAGTAGACAACATGAGGTCAGTATAGTAGACACAACATGAGGTCAGTAAAGTAGACACAACATGAGGTCAGTATAGTAGACAACATGAGGTCAGTATAGTAGACACAACATGAGGTCAGTATAGTAGACACAACATGAGGTCAGTATAGTAGACAACATGAGGTCAGTATAGTAGACAACATGAGGTCAGTACAGTAGACACAACATGAGGTCAGTATAGTAGACACCATGAGGTCAGTATAGTAGACAGCATGAGGTCAGTATAGTAGACAACATGAGGTCAGTATAGTAGACAGCATGAGGTCAGTATAGTAGACAACATTAGGTCAGTATAGTAGACAACATGAGGTCAGTATAGTAGACAGCATGAGGTCAGTAAAGTAGACAACATGAGGTCAGTATAGTAGACAACATGAGGTCAGTATAGTAGACAACATGAGGGCAGTATAGTAGACACAACATGAGGTCAGTAAAGTAGACACAACATGAGGTCAGTATAGTAGACAACATGAGGTCAGTATAGTAGACACCATGAGGTCAGTATAGTAGACAGCATGAGGTCAGTATAGTAGACAACATGAGGTCAGTATAGTAGACACCATGAGGTCAGTATAGTAGACAACATGAGGTCAGTATAGTAGACAACATGAGGTCAGTATAGTAGACAACATGAGGTCAGTATAGTAGACAACATGAGGTCAGTATAGTAGACACCATGAGGTCAGTATAGTAGACAGCATGAGGTCAGTATAGTAGACAGCATGAGGTCAGTATAGTAGACAACATGAGGTCAGTATAGTAGACAACATGAGGTCAGTATAGTAGACAACATGAGGTCAGTAAAGTAGACAACATGAGGTCAGTAAAGTAGACACAACATGAGGTCAGTATAGTAGACAACATGAGGTCAGTATAGTAGACACAACATGAGGTCAGTAAAGTAGACACAACATGAGGTCAGTATAGTAGACAACATGAGGTCAGTATTGTAGACAACATGAGGTCAGTATAGTAGACAACATGAGGTCAATATAGTAGACAACATGAGGTCAGTATAGTAGACAACATGAGGTCAGTATAGTAGACAACATGAGGTCAGTATAGTAGACAACATGAGGTCAATATAGTAGACAACATGAGTCCAGTATAGTAGACAACATGGGGTCAGTATAGTAGACAACATGAGGTCAGTATAGTAGACACCATGAGGTCAGTAAAGTAGACAACATGAGGTCAGTATAGTAGACAGCATGAGGTCAGTATAGTAGACAACATGAGGTCAGTATAGTAGACAACATGAGGTCAGTATAGTAGACAACATGAGGTCAGTATAGTAGACAACATGAGGTCAGTATAGTAGACAACATGAGGTCAGTATAGTAGACACAGCATGAGGTCAGTATAGTAGACAACATGAGGTCAGTATAGTAGACAACATGAGGTCAGTATAGTAGACAACATGAGGTCAGTATAGTAGACAACATGAGGTCAGTATAGTAGACAACATGAGGTCAGTATAGTAGACACAACATGAGGTCAGTAAAGTAGACACAACATGAGGTCAGTATAGTAGACAACATGAGGTCAGTATAGTAGACACAACATGAGGTCAGTATAGTAGACACAACATGAGGTCAGTATAGTAGACAACATGAGGTCAGTATAGTAGACAACATGAGGTCAGTACAGTAGACACAACATGAGGTCAGTATAGTAGACACCATGAGGTCAGTATAGTAGACAGCATGAGGTCAGTATAGTAGACAACATGAGGTCAGTATAGTAGACAGCATGAGGTCAGTATAGTAGACAACATTAGGTCAGTATAGTAGACAACATGAGGTCAGTATAGTAGACAGCATGAGGTCAGTAAAGTAGACAACATGAGGTCAGTATAGTAGACAACATGAGGTCAGTATAGTAGACAACATGAGGGCAGTATAGTAGACACAACATGAGGTCAGTAAAGTAGACACAACATGAGGTCAGTATAGTAGACAACATGAGGTCAGTATAGTAGACACCATGAGGTCAGTATAGTAGACAGCATGAGGTCAGTATAGTAGACAACATGAGGTCAGTATAGTAGACACCATGAGGTCAGTATAGTAGACAACATGAGGTCAGTATAGTAGACAACATGAGGTCAGTATAGTAGACAACATGAGGTCAGTATAGTAGACAACATGAGGTCAGTATAGTAGACAACATGAGGTCAGTATAGTAGACAGCATGAGGTCAGTATAGTAGACACCATGAGGTCAGTATAGTAGACAACATGAGATCAGTATAGTAGACAACATGAGGTCAGTATAGTAGACAGCATGAGGTCAGTATAGTAGACAACATTAGGTCAGTATAGTAGACAACATGAGGTCAGTATAGTAGACAGCATGAGGTCAGTAAAGTAGACAACATGAGGTCAGTATAGTAGACAACATGAGGTCAGTATAGTAGACAACATGAGGTCAGTATAGTAGACACAACATGAGGTCAGTAAAGTAGACACAACATGAGGTCAGTATAGTAGACAACATGAGGTCAGTATAGTAGACACCATGAGGTCAGTATAGTAGACAGCATGAGGTCAGTATAGTAGACAACATGAGGTCAGTATAGTAGACACCATGAGGTCAGTATAGTAGACAACATGAGGTCAGTATAGTAGACAACATGAGGTCAGTATAGTAGATAACATGAGGTCAGTATAGTAGACAACATGAGGTCAGTATAGTAGACAGCATGAGGTCAGTATAGTAGACACCATGAGGTCAGTATAGTAGACAACATGAGATCAGTATAGTAGACAACATGAGGTCAGTATAGTAGACAACATGAGGTCAGTACAGTAGACAACATGAGGTCAGTATAGTAGACACAACATGAGGTCAGTATAGTAGACACAACATGAGGTCAGTAAAGTAGACAACATGAGGTCAGTATAGTAGACACAACATGAGGTCAGTAGAGTAGACACAACATGAGGTCAGTATAGTAGACACAACATGAGGTCAGTATAGTAGACAACATGAGGTCAGTATAGTAGACACAACATGAGGTCAGTATAGTAGACACAACATGAGGTCAGTATAGTAGACAACATGAGGTCAGTATATTAGACAACATGAGGTCAGTATAGTAGACAACATGAGGTCAGTATAGTAGACACAACATGAGGTCAGTATAGTAGACAACATGAGGTCAGTAAAGTAGACAACATGAGGTCAGTATAGTAGACAACATGAGGTCAGTATAGTAGACAGCATGAGGTCAGTATAGTAGACAACATGAGGTCAGTATAGTAGACAACATGAGGTCAGTATAGTAGACACATCATGAGGTCAGTATAGTAGACAACATGAGGTCAGTATAGTAGACAACATGAGGTCAGTATAGTAGACAGCATGAGGTCAGTATAGTAGACACAACATGAGGTCAGTAAAGTAGACAACATGAGGTCAGTATAGTAGACACAACATGAGGTCAGTATAGTAGACACAACATGAGGTCAGTATAGTAGACACAACATGAGGTCAGTATAGTAGACAACATGAGGTCAGTATAGTAGACACAACATGAGGTCAGTATAGTAGACACAACATGAGGTCAGTATAGTAGACAACATGAGGTCAGTATAGTAGACAACATGAGGTCAGTATAGTAGACACAACATGAGGTCAGTGTAGTAGACACAACATGAGGTCAGTATAGTAGACAACATGAGGTCAGTAAAGTAGACAACATGAGGTCAGTAAAGTAGACAACATGAGATAAGTATAGTAGACAACATGAGGTCAGTAAAGTAGACAACATGAGGTCAGTAAAGTAGACAACATGAGGTCAGAATAGTAGACAACATGAGGTCAGTATAGTAGACAACATGAGGTCAGTAAAGTAGACAACATGAGGTCAGTAAAGTAGACAACATGAGGTCAGTATAGTAGATAACATGAGGTCAGTATAGTAGACAAAATGAGGTCAGTAAAGTAGACACAACATGAGGACAGTATAGTAGACAACATGAGGTCAGTGTAGTAGACAACATGAGGTCAGTATAGTAGACACAACATGAGGTCAGTAAAGTAGACACAACATGAGGACAGTATAGTAGACAACATGAGGTCAGTGTAGTAGACAACATGAGGTCAGTATAGTAGACAAAATGAGGTCAGTAAAGTAGACACAACATGAGGACAGTATAGTAGACAACATGAGGTCAGTATAGTAGACAACATGAGGTCAGTATAGTAGACACAACATGAGGTCAGTATAGTAGACAACATGAGGTCAGTATAGTAGACAACATGAGGTCAGTAAAGTAGACACAACATGAGGTCAGTATAGTAGACAACATGAGGTCAGTAAAGTAGACACAACATGAGGTCAGTATAGTAGACAACATGAGGTCAGTATAGTAGACAACATGAGGTCAGTAAAGTAGACACAACATGAGGTCAGTATAGTAGACAACATGAGGTCAGTATAGTAGACAACATGAGGTCAGTATAGTAGACAACATGAGGTCAGTATAGTAGACAGCATGAGGTCAGTATAGTAGACAACATGAGGTCAGTATAGTAGACAACATGAGGTCAGTATAGTAGACAACATGAGGTCAGTAAAGTAGACAACATGAGGTCAGTAAAGTAGACACAACATGAGGTCAGTATAGTAGACAACATGAGGTCAGTATAGTAGACACAACATGAGGTCAGTAAAGTAGACACAACATGAGGTCAGTATAGTAGACAACATGAGGTCAGTATAGTAGACAACATGAGGTCAGTATAGTAGACAACATGAGGTCAATATAGTAGACAACATGAGGTCAGTATAGTAGACAACATGAGGTCAGTATAGTAGACAACATGAGGTCAGTATAGTAGACAACATGAGGTCAATATAGTAGACAACATGAGTCCAGTATAGTAGACAACATGGGGTCAGTATAGTAGACAACATGAGGTCAGTATAGTAGACACCATGAGGTCAGTAAAGTAGACAACATGAGGTCAGTATAGTAGACAGCATGAGGTCAGTATAGTAGACAACATGAGGTCAGTATAGTAGACAACATGAGGTCAGTATAGTAGACAACATGAGGTCAGTATAGTAGACAACATGAGGTCAGTATAGTAGACAACATGAGGTCAGTATAGTAGACACAGCATGAGGTCAGTATAGTAGACAACATGAGGTCAGTATAGTAGACAACATGAGGTCAGTATAGTAGACAACATGAGGTCAGTATAGTAGACAACATGAGGTCAGTATAGTAGACAACATGAGGTCAGTATAGTAGACACAACATGAGGTCAGTAAAGTAGACACAACATGAGGTCAGTATAGTAGACAACATGAGGTCAGTATAGTAGACACAACATGAGGTCAGTATAGTAGACACAACATGAGGTCAGTATAGTAGACAACATGAGGTCAGTATAGTAGACAACATGAGGTCAGTACAGTAGACACAACATGAGGTCAGTATAGTAGACACCATGAGGTCAGTATAGTAGACAGCATGAGGTCAGTATAGTAGACAACATGAGGTCAGTATAGTAGACAGCATGAGGTCAGTATAGTAGACAACATGAGGTCAGTATAGTAGACAACATGAGGTCAGTATAGTAGACAGCATGAGGTCAGTAAAGTAGAGAACATGAGGTCAGTATAGTAGACACAACATGAGGTCAGTATAGTAGACACAACATGAGGTCAGTATAGTAGAAAACATGAGGTCAGTATAGTAGACAACATGAGGTCAGTATAGTAGACAACATGAGGTCAGTATAGTAGACAACATGAGGTCAGTATAGTAGACAGCATGAGGTCAGTATAGTAGACAGCATGAGGTCAGTATAGTAGACAAAATGAGATCAGTATAGTAGACAACATGAGGTCAGTATAGTAGACAACATGAGGTCAGTATAGTAGACAACATGAGGTCAGTATAGTAGACACAACATGAGGTCAGTATAGTAGACACAACATGAGGTCAGTAAAGTAGACAACATGAGGTCAGTATAGTAGACACAACATGAGGTCAGTAGAGTAGACACAACATGAGGTCAGTATAGTAGACAACATGAGGTCAGTATATTAGACAACATGAGGTCAGTATAGTAGACAACATGAGGTCAGTATAGTAGACACAACATGAGGTCAGTATAGTAGACAACATGAGGTCAGTAAAGTAGACAACATGAGGTCAGTATAGTAGACAACATGAGGTCAGTATAGTAGACAGCATGAGGTCAGTATAGTAGACAACATGAGGTCAGTATAGTAGACAACATGAGGTCAGTATAGTAGACACATCATGAGGTCAGTATAGTAGACAACATGAGGTCAGTATAGTAGACAACATGAGGTCAGTATAGTAGACAGCATGAGGTCAGTATAGTAGACACAACATGAGGT
This sequence comes from Salvelinus namaycush, assembly GCF_016432855.1. Taxonomy (NCBI): domain Eukaryota; kingdom Metazoa; phylum Chordata; class Actinopteri; order Salmoniformes; family Salmonidae; genus Salvelinus; species Salvelinus namaycush. The sequence continues at coordinate 3,926 of NW_024059652.1, read as the reverse complement.
CAGTAAAGTAGACAACATGAGGTCAGTATAGTAGACACAACATGAGGTCAGTATAGTAGACACAACATGAGGTCAGTATAGTAGACACAACATGAGGTCAGTATAGTAGACAACATGAGGTCAGTATAGTAGACACAACATGAGGTCAGTATAGTAGACACAACATGAGGTCAGTATAGTAGACAACATGAGGTCAGTATAGTAGACAACATGAGGTCAGTATAGTAGACACAACATGAGGTCAGTGTAGTAGACACAACATGAGGTCAGTATAGTAGACAACATGAGGTCAGTAAAGTAGACAACATGAGGTCAGTAAAGTAGACAACATGAGATAAGTATAGTAGACAACATGAGGTCAGTAAAGTAGACAACATGAGGTCAGTAAAGTAGACAACATGAGGTCAGAATAGTAGACAACATGAGGTCAGTATAGTAGACAACATGAGGTCAGTAAAGTAGACAACATGAGGTCAGTAAAGTAGACAACATGAGGTCAGTATAGTAGATAACATGAGGTCAGTATAGTAGACAACATGAGGTCAGTGTAGTAGACAACATGAGGTCAGTATAGTAGACACAACATGAGGTCAGTAAAGTAGACACAACATGAGGACAGTATAGTAGACAACATGAGGTCAGTGTAGTAGACAACATGAGGTCAGTATAGTAGACAAAATGAGGTCAGTAAAGTAGACACAACATGAGGACAGTATAGTAGACAACATGAGGTCAGTATAGTAGACACAACATGAGGTCAGTATAGTAGACACAACATGAGGTCAGTATAGTAGACAACATGAGGTCAGTAAAGTAGACACAACATGAGGTCAGTATAGTAGACAACATGAGGTCAGTAAAGTAGACACAACATGAGGTCAGTATAGTAGACAACATGAGGTCAGTATAGTAGACAACATGAGGTCAGTAAAGTAGACACAACATGAGGTCAGTATAGTAGACAACATGAGGTCAGTATAGTAGACAACATGAGGTCAGTATAGTAGACAACATGAGGTCAGTATAGTAGACAGCATGAGGTCAGTATAGTAGACAACATGAGGTCAGTATAGTAGACAACATGAGGTCAGTATAGTAGACAACATGAGGTCAGTAAAGTAGACAACATGAGGTCAGTAAAGTAGACACCACATGAGGTCAGTATAGTAGACAACATGAGGTCAGTATAGTAGACACAACATGAGGTCAGTAAAGTAGACACAACATGAGGTCAGTATAGTAGACAACATGAGGTCAGTATAGTAGACAACATGAGGTCAGTATAGTAGACAACATGAGGTCAATATAGTAGACAACATGAGGTCAGTATAGTAGACAACATGAGGTCAGTATAGTAGACAACATGAGGTCAGTATAGTAGACAACATGAGGTCAATATAGTAGACAACATGAGTCCAGTATAGTAGACAACATGGGGTCAGTATAGTAGACAACATGAGGTCAGTATAGTAGACACCATGAGGTCAGTAAAGTAGACAACATGAGGTCAGTATAGTAGACAGCATGAGGTCAGTATAGTAGACAACATGAGGTCAGTATAGTAGACAACATGAGGTCAGTATAGTAGACAACATGAGGTCAGTATAGTAGACAACATGAGGTCAGTATAGTAGACAACATGAGGTCAGTATAGTAGACACAGCATGAGGTCAGTATAGTAGACAACATGAGGTCAGTATAGTAGACAACATGAGGTCAGTATAGTAGACAACATGAGGTCAGTATAGTAGACAACATGAGGTCAGTATAGTAGACAACATGAGGTCAGTATAGTAGACACAACATGAGGTCAGTAAAGTAGACACAACATGAGGTCAGTATAGTAGACAACATGAGGTCAGTATAGTAGACACAACATGAGGTCAGTATAGTAGACACAACATGAGGTCAGTATAGTAGACAACATGAGGTCAGTATAGTAGACAACATGAGGTCAGTACAGTAGACACAACATGAGGTCAGTATAGTAGACACCATGAGGTCAGTATAGTAGACAGCATGAGGTCAGTATAGTAGACAACATGAGGTCAGTATAGTAGACAGCATGAGGTCAGTATAGTAGACAACATGAGGTCAGTATAGTAGACAACATGAGGTCAGTATAGTAGACAGCATGAGGTCAGTAAAGTAGACAACATGAGGTCAGTATAGTAGACAACATGAGGTCAGTATAGTAGACAACATGAGGTCAGTATAGTAGACACAACATGAGGTCAGTAAAGTAGACACAACATGAGGTCAGTATAGTAGACAACATGAGGTCAGTATAGTAGACACAACATGAGGTCAGTATAGTAGACACAACATGAGGTCAGTATAGTAGACAACATGAGGTCAGTATAGTAGACAACATGAGGTCAGTACAGTAGACACAACATGAGGTCAGTATAGTAGACACCATGAGGTCAGTATAGTAGACAGCATGAGGTCAGTATAGTAGACAACATGAGGTCAGTATAGTAGACACCATGAGGTCAGTATAGTAGACAACATGAGGTCAGTATAGTAGACAACATGAGGTCAGTATAGTAGACAACATGAGGTCAGTATAGTAGACAACATGAGGTCAGTATAGTAGACAGCATGAGGTCAGTATAGTAGACAGCATGAGGTCAGTATAGTAGACACCATGAGGTCAGTATAGTAGACAACACTGAGGTCAGTATAGTAGACAACATGAGGTCAGTATAGTAGACAACATGAGGTCAGTATAGTAGACAACATGAGGTCCGTATAGTAGACACCAATGAGGTCAGTATAGTAGACACAACATGAGGTCAGTAAGTAGACAACATGAGGCAGTATAGTAGACACAACATGAGGTCAGTAGAGTAGACACAACATGAGGTCAGTATAGTAGACAAACATGAGGTCAGTATAGTAGACAACATGAGGCAGTCTATTAGACAACATGAGGTCAGTATAGTAGACAAACATGAGGTCTCAGTATAAGTAAAGGACAAACATGATGGTCAGTATAGTAGACAAAATGAGGTCAGTAAAGTAGACAAACATGAGGTCAGTATAGTAGCAACATGAGGTCACATTATTATTAGACAGCATGAGGTCAGTATAGTAGACAACAGAGGTCAGTAAGTAGATAAGTCAGTATAGTAGTACAACAGAGGTCAGTATAGTAGACAACATTGAGGTCCAGTATAGTAGACCACATGAGGTCAGTATAGTAGACACCATGAGGTCAGTATAGTAGACAACATGAGGTCAGTATAGTAGACAACATGAGGTCAGTATAGTAGACAACATGAGGTCAGTATAGTAGACAACATGAGGGCCAGTATAGTAAGACACAACATGAGGTCCAGTATAGTAGACACCATGAGGTCAGTATAGTAGACAACATGAGGTTCAGTATAGTAGACACACTGAGGTCAGTATAGTAGACAACATGAGGTCAGTATAGTAGACAACATGAGGTCAGTATAGTAGACAACATGAGGTCCGTATAGTAGACAACATGAGGTCAGTATAGTAGACAACATGAGGTCAGTATAGTAGACAACATGAGGTCAGTATAGTAGACACCATGAGGTCAGTATAGTAGAACAACATGAGGTCAGTATAGTAGACAACATGAGGTCAGTATAGTAGACAACATGAGGTCAGTATAGTAGACAACATGAGGTCAGTATAGTAGACAACATGAGGCAGTCATAGTAAAGTAGACAACATGAGGTCAGTACAGTAGACAACATGAGGTCAGAATAGTAGACACACATGAGGTCAGTATAGTAGACAACATGAGGTCAGTATAGTAGACAACATGAGGTCAGTATAGTAGACAACATGAGGTCACTATAGTAGACAAACATGAGGTCAGTATAGTAGACAACATGAGGTCAGTGTAGTACGACAAACATGAGGTCAGTATAGTAGGAGTATAGTAG